>NW_019272086.1:162177-207426 GCF_002738345.1 Cucurbita maxima | reverse complement strand
GGGGGGGGGGGGGGGGGGGGGGGGGACCTTACTTTCAAGTAAACCAACAAAGAAGGGCAGCACATTGATTAGTTGGTGTCAGTTTTATCTGCAATGAAAACTGATAATTTTGTTTTGGTTGGTTGAAAACCAGCCATGTTTAAGATTTGTATAAATTGACTGATTGTTTATTGGTGTGGTCGGTCAATTTTGGCCAAACTCAAGATTGAGAGCGAGTGAGGTTGAGCAAGGCTCTGATGGACGTTGGAGGTAGACAAATGTACAGGGTGCTAACTACTGCGTTATTGAAAGGGTTGAGGTGCTATGAGTAGGGGGAAAATGAAAGATGGATAGAGTCGGAAGGAAAAAAAAAAAATGTGATGAGGGGAAAATGATACATGGGCTACGTTTTGAGCATTAGTCTCTTCTTTTAAAATTAAAAGAATATCCTTCATTCTTTTCAGCCTAGCGTGCAGAAAGATTATTCTTTTTATAGGAAATAGATATATTCATGGGGGGATCCTTGGGGACTGGTAGAGGGAAACCGCCCAAAGGGCTACAAGAAAGAGCTTTCTATCTGCTAATAATCATTATAAGGTTGTTACTACAAAATTATTTCCTATGGTTTGAAAGAAGATTATGATTATAGAACTCTTTCTTTTTTTTGCATAGCAACAATTGTTGGGAGAGTTAACCTTTAGGATTTCATCCAACAACTTTCTCCCTTTGTGTTGCATCTACAATGGTGTGTCTTTTACAAACATCATGTAAAGGGTCTTGATTATCCCTTATGGGGTTGTCAGTTTGCTCATTTCTTTTGAAGCCAGTGTTTTGGTGTGTTTAGGATTGATTGCATAGGATTATAACAGTGGTTGAACTCTCCCTTTCGAAATAAAGGAGAAGTGTTGTGGTAAGCTTGCTCTTTTTCTATCTTATGCGGTTTGTTTCGAGAGGAACAGTAAGATCTTTAGAGGGTTAGGAGAGGTCTTTGGATGATTTGTGGGTGGGAAATATAGATGGAAGATTTTGCCTCAAGGTGTCTTACGCAAGGGGACCCTTTTCACCCTTCCTCATTCATCTAGGTGATGGATGTTCTAAGTAGACTTGTTGCTAGGTGTGGAGAAGGGGGTGATTAAGGGGTTAAATGTGGATAAGGAGTTCACTTGTTTAATCTTAAATTTGCTGATGACGCCCTCAGTTTATGTTCGGAGAAAGAGTGCTCCTTTGTGAATCTTAATGGTTTTCTTTTTGTTTTGATTTGAAGTTTCTTGGCCTTAAGTTCAATAGGGGTAAGTGTTCTATCTTTGATCAACGGTTGCCTTTTTGCTCTTGAGCGTCTCTGATTGGATGTGAGGTTAATTATCTCCTCTCTTAGTAGCTTGGCCTTTCGCTGGGTGGTAACCCAAGGAGTAAGGTCTTTTGGAACCTGATCTAGGCTGAGATTCAAAAACGTTTGTCTTCTTGGAGGAAAGTTTTTCTCTCTTAAAGAGGAAGATTCACTCATATAAAGGAAGAAGACTCACTCCTATACAATAGGTTTTCAATGGAATTCCAGGTTAGGGGGGATCTTGAGAGGGCTATGAGAAATTTTATGTGGGAAGAGGTTCATGAGGGGGTGAGTCCTATCTGGTCAAGTGGCAGGTGTTTGTTAAGCCTGTGGAGCTGGGGTCTAGGAATTGGGAAATTAAGATTATGTAATGAGACATTGTGGACAAAATGATTGTAGCAATTCTTCACGGACGTTGACGCGTGGCACAAAGTCATTGTGAGTAGCTATGACTCCTCACCCTTTCAAGTGGGTTGCTAACAAGGGCGCCGGCTAGTTTTCCTTCCTTTTCTTAATTTATAAAATGTATGGTTGGGTAGTGTTTGAGCGTTTATTTGTGGGAGGCCTGTTGGGTGGATGAAAGCCCCTCTAGGAGGTGTTCGTGCATTTATATCATATTTTGAGCAAAAAGTTGCATTTCGTGGCTTTTATCTTATTGACCTCTGGTCTTTTCTCTTTGTTGTCTTTAAGGTTTTGCCTCTTTCTTTCTAATAATGAGGCATTAGATGTGGTGCACCTTTTTTCTCTTCTCTGTAATCAGAATGTGTCTAGAGGGCAAAGGGACATTAGGTTTTGGACCATGGATGCTTCGAGGGGCCTTGTAGCCCTTTTCCGGCAAAGGGACATTAGGTTTTGGATGCTTCGAGGGTATTGATTTGAGCATAATAATAGGATCTTCAGACAAGTTGAGAGGTCGTGTGGAGAGGTGTGGGAATTGATGAGGTTTAATACCCCCCAATGGGCATTTATCACTAGATTTTTATTTTATTTTTATTTTTATTTTTTGTAATTATGGTCTTAGTTTGATCTTTTAAGATTGGAGTAATGTTTTTTAGTTAGTTCTTGGAGTTTTTTTTGGGCTTGTCTTTTGTATGCCCTTTTTGTTCTTTCATTTTTCTCAATGCATGCTCGGTTTCTTATCAAAAAAGAAAATAATACGAGCAATCATAGCTGAAAGATTGGTGGTATTTCCTCAAAGTTTTTTAGCAAGCTATAGGCTGGGTGTGAATTTGAATCCCTCCACGTCTTATCATGGTTATCCTCTTGGGGGAAGCCATATTTCGTTTTCTTTTCGAGACCTCGTTGTCGAGAGAGTGAGAATCAAGCTCACTAAATGGAGAGGCCTTCTTATCTCCAAAGAGGGAAGACCCACCCTAGGGAACTCAATTCTCACTTGCACACCTACCAATATGTCTCCCTTTTTTTCATCCTGAGCAAGGTTAGCAAAACTTAAGAAAAAAATTATCAGAGACTTACTTCGGGATGGGGCAAATAATCAAGGGGGCAGCCATCTAGTGAACTGGATGAAAGTAGCACCCTTATCTTCGGGTGGCCTTGGCACTGGAAATTTTAGGAGGAATGCTGCTCTTCTAGCTAAATGGCTTTGGAGATACACTCAAAAGGAGCCAACCATGTGGAAAACGATTGTAAGGAGCAAGTATGGTCAAACAGACAACAGTTGGCTTCTAGATGATTAAAGAATCTTTGAGTATAAGCCTCTTGATTGGGTGGATCATTTGGAGATTATCAAGATCAAAGCTTTCTGCTGGTGTTTACAGTTCATTATCACATCTTTGGCAGATATTCTTCTGTTTCCATTGGGGGCATTCTTGCAGAGGGTAAAGGGTTTCTTTTGAGGATTATCTTTTTGTTGTTTCTTTATTGGGCATCGTTTGCTGAATTTTTCGTTTCCTAAGTATAATCTTTTTAGACTTATCTTCTTGTATTCTCTTTTTGCTTTTCTATCTCTAATGAAAAGTTCTGTTCTTGTTAAAAAATGGTCTCTTATCAAAAAAAAAAAAGAAAAAAGGTCAAAGATGTAGAGGCAAATGCAACCTATGGAAAGAAATCAGCAAAACCTGAGACTCCTTTGAGAAAAACAAAAGATTAAGCTTGGAAATGGGAGAAAAATAAGATTTTTGGGAGGATAGGTGCGTCAATTCCAGACCCTGAACACCATGTTCCACTCTCTCTGTACCTTAGCAAACTCCAGATTTTCTGTCTGTAAGGATTGCTGGTCCAATCTAACAAAGAATTTTCATTTTTGAAGAGGTCTCTAAGACAGAGAATAGGATGAATGATTAACTCTCACTCACTATGACCATTGATGGTATTCACCCGAGCCATTCCATGAACTCTATTGCTTGAAATTTAACTCCTCTGGAGCCTTTTTGCTAAATCAGCCACCAAGGCCCTCCACTCAGACCATGTTTTCTGGACACTTATCTACTAAACAGACTTGGGAAGGCAACAGCTTCAAGAAAGTATAAATTTTTTTGTGGTCCACGACCCATGCCAGCCTAAATTCCATGGACAGAGTGCAAAGAGAAATCCTAACTTGACTTCATCCTTGAATATATAGTTTTTCATGTGTTGCTAGTAGTCATCTACCCATTCACTTATAAAGGATTGAATCTCATCCCCAATCATTTTGATATAGTGTGGTGTCTCCCGAAGAATATAGAAGATGGCCTTATTGAATTACCACTACGGCTGGGGTTTGAAGAAAGATTCGAAGTGATTCAGTCTAACGCAGTCAGTCTTTGGTATATTTGGAAAGAAAGAAATTCTAAACTTTCTCTAATGGGTATGATTCTTTTATCAGTTTTTCAGACCACTTACAGTAGTCGGCATCAAAATGGAGTACCCTTCACAATTCCTTTGTAACTCACCTCTTTTGTTGATCAACTTAGATATGAGGCCTTTTTTTTAATTCCTCCTTTTTGTTGATAATATATATCATTTATCCTTAAAAAAAAAAGTAGCAGGAGAAAAACACCCTTTTTCATTTTTCTTGTAGTTTATTTATCTAAAGCTGGAACTCCAATTTTGTTTCTTCTTTGCTGATGCAAACTGTGACCCTATATTGTAACTCTAGGTGTGTTGTCTGTTGTTTCTTCATTACTGGTGTTTTTAATACCATTGGAGGCCGCTTCTATTTCTAAAAAGTGAAGAAAAAAAGCAATATTATTAAGGTCTTTAAGTAATGTGTGCAGGTCAGGGGTGGACAGCTGTGGGGAACAGATGTGTATACGTATGATTCAGATCTTGTTGCTGGTATGTAATGTCCCACTCTTTTCTAGTTCATTGAATTGATGTGGATCTATGAGAAATAACACAGGTTGTTCTATTTTGTTTTCTAGTTCTCATGCATACAGGCTACTGTCGACTAACAGCTTCTCCACCTCCACCTGCTATCCAGGAGTTGCGTGCAACCATCAAAGTATTACCTCCGCAAGATTGTAAGCCTGTTTATCTTTATCTTGTTTGATAGATGGCTAAGTTTATGATGGGGTTACAAAAAATCAAGCCCAATAAAAAAGGAGTGCACAACTTAGTGGTTGTGTATCTTTGAGAAACAAACACTTCCATTGTGTTAATGAAAGGTAAATTCCAAAAGCAATGTTTGACACCCGCACTCTTAGAACTTATAGAAAATCAAGTGGGTTTCATTGCAAAAAGAAGAAAGGAACATCAGCTTGAACTAATAAATCTTGCCAAATCAGCAAATTCATTCTCATTTTTTTCGGTTATCACTAAGTTTTTTTTTATTTTCTAAGAGACATTTTTTATTGATGAAATGAAAAACTACATGAGTTCAAACAATCATACGAAGAATAAAAAAGAAATGAGCTACTTAAGGTATCATAGGAAAATGTAAAAGAAGTTTGAGAAGCCTTCTCCTCTCTCCTCCTAACCCTTCCCCTTCCAAACCCCTAGTTACCTCACTGTTTAGCCTCAAATGGGCCATCTTTGGTCATCACTCCTCGTTGATTTCGTCTATCGCATGTGCTGGCATTTCCCTCTCGGTTTCGTCATCCCTTTGTTTTCTTTTAATCTTAGTCACTCCTCCTCCTTGTCAGTTCTATCTGTCGCTGTTTGTTCATACTCTCTTGTAAACCAACATTTTGGGTGAGTAAAGAAAAGGAAGTGGTGGAAATGAATTTCGAATTCAGTCTGGGTGTTTTCTGCTAGCCAACAACTCTTGAAAAGACATTCATAATGCTTTAGAGGTTTATTTTCAATCCAAGATTTCTTTTAATCCCTTCATGGTAAATAAAACGACATTGAAATAGAGTGTTGATTTTTCTGAGTTGGAGTTTGATGATAAGTGGAGGAAAATTGGAAATTTTCAACCAAGAATTAAGAAATGGTCCCAAGAAGAATCCTCTCATCCAAAGCTAATTGAGGGATATGGTGATTGGATTTTTTTGAAGAATTTACGAAACTGTATTGGAAATGTTCTTGTTTTGAAGCGATTGGTCCACATTTTGGAGGTTTAGTCAATATCTCCTCCCAGACTCTTAATTTATTGATCGCCCAACTTCTAGAATTGAAGTTAGGAAAAATATTTATGGTTCCATTCAGGCTAAGATTATGGTAACAGATGAATTTAAAAGTCTCTCCCCTCATTTTGTGGATATATCTCCTTTAGATCCTCCAAGCACTGACTATGGGGACTTGTCAATTCTTAATTTTACAAATTCAGTAGATCTAAAGAGAATAAATCAAGTTAGGATGAATAAAGGCGCAACCATCACTTCAAGTTCCCATCATTTCCAAACCTACGCTTCATGTCTCTAAAATGAAAAATAAACTTATTGAATCTCACCCTCTCCATTATACTCTGTTGAAAGACTACTTTGGTATCTCTACTAATTCAGAGTTAATTAAACATTTTGGAATAAGTTTATGTTTTGCTCCTCACTTCCTTTCCAAAGTTACACAACCCCCTTCACAATCTACTAACTCTTTTATTCTTTGAGTGATCACTCCCCCAAGTTCAAATGTCACTTTAACCAAAGGTATCGTTAGCTCTTCCACCACTAAGTATCCTATCTCTGCTCCAATTGTTCACAATATTGAACCTAAAGAAGCATCTGATGTTAATATGAGCAGTTAAGAATTTGAAGCACATTTAATTGATGTAGAGGTCGATGAATTTTTTGACAAGGACTCTTTTTTCATAAGCATTCAACAGTGTTCGTTTGTTGATAAAAGGAATTGAATTGAAGTTTCGTACTAAAAAACATCATTAGCAAAATATATTTCAATTCCTCCAAAATTTCATTCCTTAATTGAAGTTCGTGGATTACACATGAAAGAAATCACCCCACACTCACCACAAATTAAGATCTATTTGTGTTTCACTCATTTGTTTTGATTATCGAGCAATGAGAATTAATTATTGATAATCGAGAGGTTTTAGGGGCTTTTTTTTGGTGTTGCCTTGAAGATCATTTTTTAGGTTCAATTTTTGTTCATTTTGGAGTTCAAAGGTTGTTGGTTGTTCTTATGAAGCATATTTTGGAAGATTACAAGTATGTTTAATTTGGTGGTTTTGAGTTGTGCGGTTAAGCGTATTCGAGGTGTTTCTCAATTGTCAGATCTCTTTTCTCATTTTTGGAATTTGACTTTGAATATAATGTGCAAAAAGGATTGTTCTCAATTTTCAGATCTCTTCCATCCTCTATTAGTCGTTTTGTTCAGAGCCTACTGTTCTTGGCCTTTATTTCGGTGTTTTGATTAGTTAATTATTTTAGGCTTTTTGTTGAAAAGGATTTAGTATTTTTGGATTGTTGTCTATATTCTCTTTGTAATTCTTCTTAGTTGTTTATTTTCAATTCTATGTGGAGATTTGTAACTTTTGAGCATTTTAGTCTCTTTTCATTATTTCAATGAAAATTTTATTTCTGACTTGACTTAAGTCTATAAAAGAACCCCAATTAAATGCCTTTTTTCCATGGTAATGCAACTGCTAAGAGGAATAAATGTACAAAAAGACCTGACGCCTTATGGCTTTTTCAGTATTTAAAAAGAAAATAATAGGGGGTTTTTCTTCTTTATTAATTGAAGAAAAATAAAATTTATTAACTCTAAATGCAAAAAATTGTGTTATCATATTCGCACTTCAATTATGCTCTCTTCTTTATGTATATTTATATATACATACATATTTATAGTGTGCCCCACAAAAAAGGCAACGTTTTTTCTTTGTGCCTTGCGCTTAAGCCCTTGAAGACTATTGCACTTTATTGCACCTTGAACTTTAAACAACACTGGTCTCCAAAAATATTTGTAAATTATGTCAAATTGGTTTAGACATGGGTTCAAATCCTTGCCTCCATTTTTTGTTGAACTCAAAAAAAAAAAAAAAAAAATGCAAATTATTTGTAATCACAGGAAGGGAAAACTTTTGAAGATATATAGAACTTCACTCTTGAGATAATTTCGAATAGTTTCTCTTAGAAAATTCCAAATATCTTAATTTTACTTGGTTTGGATTACTCATTTCTTATTTATGTTGTTGAAAAACATTAATTTTTCTCTCCTTTTTTCCCCATATCTTTTACTTGCAATGCTTTTCTTTTAAATGCAGGATTTCTTGTTTTTTTCCATCAATTTTTATTGTAATTATCGTTATTTGTTGATGTTACTTCTAATTGTGTGTATTAGGTTACATTTCTACTCTTCGAAATAATGTTCGATCTCGAGCTTGGGGAGCTGCTATTGGTTGTAGCTATTGTGTTGAGAGATGCTGCATTGTGAAGGTAATGAAACTTCAAATTTTTTGGAGATAGGTTCTAAAACTTAAATAGTAGTGTAGGATTTATATATATATATATACATACATACATTAAATCCTACACTAATATTTAAGTTTTAGTATATTTATATATTTTGTGGAAAGAATAAATGGAAAGAGTAGATGGAAGCCACTTGCCGTTAGTCAAGGGTAATACTTTCTCAGATGTGAGAAAAATCATGGGTATGTAGTGAAATATCATAGATCCGTGATCCTAACTACACGCATACAAAATCATTATTATTATTATTATTATTTATAAAAGACAATTTCATTGATGATTGAAATTTACAAAAGGAATGTATAATCTATTATGCTTACAAGATACCTCAATTTGCAATTTGGGAGGTATAACTATAGGAAGTAAAAATATTAGACAGTTTACACCAAAATAGCTTGGTAAAAGTTCTTGTATACAAAATCATTATCAGAATCTTCTTGTAATAACAGAGTACTTTTTGTTGAGTTTCAATCGGTTTTGGCAATATATTCAGGGGATTGTAGTGAAGCGCTACTATGGACGGATGGTAAGAAGGTCCCATCAAGTGAAGGCTAGAGAGTGATGACTGGTCCAATGATTATTCTATGTTTTATGTCATTTGGAGTGTCTTTTGGTGGATTCTCTTGATTTCGGGAATCGCCCCCTTTTTCAATCTTCATGTGGTTTTTTTTTTTTTTTTTTTTTTTTTTTTTTTTTTTTTTTTTTTTTTTTTTTTTTTTTTTTTTTTTTTTTTTTTTTTTTTTTTTTTTTTTTTTTTTTTTTTTTTTTTTTTTTTTTTTTTTTTTTTTTTTTTTTTTGATAAGAGAATTTTCATGTGTGCAATTAGTGGTCATCTTTCCTTATAGAAAAAAAGTGAATATATTGATTTTAGAGCCAATTGCAACATATTGATCCTTGTATTTTGAAGGCTTTTTCCAACTTTGTTATTTTCTTCTCTCTTCAGAAAGGAGGTGGATCCATTGACCTGGAGCCGTGTCTTACACATACATCTGCAGTTGAGCCGACCCTTGCTCCTGTGGCTGTTGAGCGGACGATGACTACAAGAGCTGCAGCTTCTGTAATTACTTGACATAATATTTAACCCCTTTTCGTTTTATGTTAACTTCCGAGATTTTTTCTTTCTATCTTATAATACAATAATAGAAGTATTTTCTTGTTCATACGGTAAGATTGCTTCCTTTTCGGTATTTAGGAAATGAATACAAATTTGGCTGTTGAATTTGATTAATTCAAAGATATAAAGATAATGCCCTGCTTAGTGTCTGTTTCATAGTATATACTCACTATTCTCTTAACTCATTTAAAAATTTAA
This sequence comes from Cucurbita maxima, assembly GCF_002738345.1. Taxonomy (NCBI): domain Eukaryota; kingdom Viridiplantae; phylum Streptophyta; class Magnoliopsida; order Cucurbitales; family Cucurbitaceae; genus Cucurbita; species Cucurbita maxima. Next base: position 198,002 of record NW_019272086.1, on the reverse strand, counting down.
AAACTGAACATATTATTATTAGGCACTTCAAATGAATAACATATCTACCGTTGTTATGATTTTTCATTTTCGTTGTAGTCTGTTTTTATTTTAAATGAACTGATGGGGATTTACCATGTTATGCTATATTTTTCAGAATGCATTGCGTCAACAGAGGTTTGTTAGAGAAGTTACAATTCAGTACAACCTTTGCAACGAACCATGGTATACTTCAAACCCTCTCTATTAATACTGCATCTGCAGGTTTTTTGCCAGAACGGTAACTTACATATGCATAAAATTATTTGGTACTATCATGCTTTGTTTTGTTTTATCTTGTTTTTCTGTTTACCTTGGCTTTTATGCATGTCACACTAGATCTATATATTTTCTGTTTACCTACGCTAACCTATATATCTTCTATTATTATTTCGATCTAACACAATACTGCATACGCATAAATTATATTTGTAGTTTGTTGGAATGCATACGCATCCCATAGCGCTGATATATGAGATAGTTTATCCTTCAGACAGTTTGATCAATGAATCCTCCGAACACCTAAACCTTATCCAATTATTATCAATGTTCTTAAAAAGACTTTTCGGACTTTCCCTCAAGGATTTTAAAACGTGTACGCTATAGGGAGAGGTTTCCACACTCTTATAAAGAATGAATGATTTGCTCACCTCCCTGGCCGATGTGAGATCACACAATCCACCCACCTTCGGAGCCCAGTGTCCTCGCTAGCCCTCGTTCCCTTCTACAATCGATGTGGGATCCCCCAATCCACCCTCCTTTGAGGCCTAGCGTCCATACTGGCACACCGCCTCATGTCCACCCCCTTTCGGGTCTCGGCTTCTTCACTGACATATCCCCCGATGTCTGGCTCTGATATCATTTGTAACAGCCCAAGCTCACTACTAGTAGATATTGTCCTTTTTGGGCTCCCACATCGGTAGGGGAGAAGAACGAATCATTCTTTATAAGGGTGGGGAAACCTCTCTCTAGCAGACACATTTTAAAAACTTTGAGGGGAAGCCCGAAAGGGAAAGCCCAAAGAGGACAATATTTGCTAGCAGTGGGCTAGGGTTGTTACAACACTAATATGCAAGCTCATTTACAATGTTATTTTGATGATTTGGAAAGAACGTCTATCACCATGGGGGATCTTAGTGGTCGAGAGAGGCCAGGTCAAGTAGTAGTAAACACTTGGATGTTTTCTAGATGTTGTTTGTAGGATTCAACAAATGTCACAAGTGATTAGTGAATAGCATATATCTATGAGATAGTTTGGATTCCCATGTTTATCCAAAAACAGGAAAGTAGGATACATAAGTGCCTTGCTTTTAAGAATTTTTTTGGCAGTCACTGGCATTGTCATGACATATTTCATATGTTCTTGTACAATACAAAACATAGCCATAATTGAATCTTGCTTAGTGTGATATCCTATGTATCTTGAACATTACATAACATACCCATATTTGAATTTTGCATTGTGTGCTTTCTTATGTTTCTTGTACACTACATAACATAAAAAATTCACTTTGTAGTGTTAATTAAATCACAGATGCATATTGCCCCTGGATTTACTCTAGATGGTTGCACAATGTTCGTATTAAACGTTCCATTTACAAAACTCTGCAGGATTAAATACAGTATTAGTGTTGTTGCGGATAAAGGTCTAAAGAAACCTCTCTACACAGCTGCGCGGTTGAAGAAGGGAGAAGTTTTATATCTAGAAACGCATTCATGCAGGTATGTCAAGTCCCATGGTGTTTTCCTTGCCTCTCATAAACAAACTTCAACTAAGTTGATTTCTGAAACACATGATGTGGATATTTCACGGAGCTACATTGTGAAAGCCTCATTAAGAAGAAAAATCTTCCTTTAGAATATTTCAGGCATCAATGAAATTTTTTTCATATAAAATAATTTGTCTGAAAGAACTACTTTGTGAAGGTATGAACTCTGCTTTTCCGGGGAGAAAATGGTGAAAGCCATTGCAGCATCTCAGGGGCATGAATCTGAGGCTGAGAAATCTCAGAATCACATTATGCACTGCCCAAATGGTGAAAGAACCGATAACGATAATACTTTGATCGATGTGTTTCGGTGGTCTCGCTGTAAGAAGCCCCTGCCTCAGAAGGTTATGCGTTCTATTGGGATTCCACTGCCTTCTGAACACATGGAGGTACTTTTCTCCAGCTTTCTTTCAATCTTTGAAAGATAAATTCTATCAGAATGTCTTGCATCTTCATTGATTTATTTACTTCAAAGATTGCTGTGTAGTGGGCTTTCTGGTGCCTATTTGAGTACATTTTTCTGCCTAAAGTTGCCATGACTTCACTTGCACGTTTTCACTTTCACGTTTCCAGTTAGCGGCATGTTATATCTCGTTAAATCCTAGGAGATAATATGGGGTTGCTATGGCCCAGTCTTTAACTGTAGTCTAAGGGCACGCTGTAATAGACCCTTAGAGAGAAAGAGGATGAAACTTCTCTTTCTGTGATGATTTCATTTATTTTTCACGACCTATATTGGTTACATATTAAGGTCATTTCATAGAAGAGGTTGGCAAAGATCAATAGTGTACAGTTATCAGGAGGTGTGTCAGCGAGAACGCTGGGCCCCTAAAAGGGGTAAATTATGAAATCTCACATCGGTTGGGAAAGAGGAACGAAGCATTCCTTATAAGGGTGTAGAAATCTCTCCCTTGCTAACACGTTTTCAAACTTTGAGGGAAAGTCCAGACAGAAAAGTCCAAAGAATACAATATCAGAGCTAGCAGTGGGCTTGAGCTGTTACAAATATATTGACTAAGATAAATAATACGTCATGGCTTTGAGCATTAGGATAAAATTGAATTGCCAACTTTCGTTGTGGTCGGAGCTTCGAATCTCCACTCCTATATTTACTATAAGCATCTGATTGAATTACTAGACATCTGTCTTTTTTGTAGGTACTTGAGGATAATTTGGACTGGGAAGATGTACGGTGGTCACAGACTGGCGTTTGGATAGCTGGGAAAGAATATGTACTTGCTCGTGTGCATTTCCTATCCATGAATTAGTTGCATTTTTAGGATCGATCTTAGTTACTTTTAGATGTATGAGAGCATATATTTCATAATCATATTTCAGAGTAGGTGGGATGCTATCACAATAGTGCTGATTCTTTTCTACTTGATATTATATTGAATGTGGAAAGCTTGGTTCTTTGATCTTGCATCTCATCATGCTACATTCTCGAAATCACATATATCAATACTCTATCATACTCTTCATCGGTACTATGAAAATCATTTAGATACACTCGGCACTTGTCTAAGTTGTATCAATTTTAGCTCTACTAAAATTTTGATGCGACTAAGAACAATTATTTCATTACTTTAATGATGAGGCTTGAATAAAATAGTAGTGAGTTTAAACAATGCTGTGATCCAAAAGTAACTTCTTGGATTCATGAAATCAATTATGTTAATCTAATTTGCCTAATTCTTCTCTGCAATAATGGTGGTTGTCTTTCCTGTTCTTGAACTGTAACTCTCGTGTTGTTATTTTTACAATTATGCTTCACAATAAGATAACTGATTTTAAATTGACCCTTTGTTATCAAACCTAGGCAAGGAGGCGCCACTGATGAACTAAATTATATGTTTGGTTCCTAAATTTTGAAATTTGTATCTATTTAATCCCTCCATTTTCAACCAGTGTCAAGTAAGATTGAGTTTTTTATCTTATGTCAAAAAATTAATTGATAAATTAAATATAAGTTTGAACTTTGACCCCTTTGAATCACTACATTACTTGATTCAAATGGTTCTCACAAAACTCAAATGTACGAGAAAGTCTAATATGCAATGAACGATTAAAAAAAAATATTTAATTTAAGATTAAAAAAAAAAAGACTTCTTTTTTTATTGTGCAATGAACGATTAAAAAAAATTATTAATTATTATATTATTGCTGTTTTATTTTTTTTTTCCAAAAACTATCTAGCAAAATAATTAGATAAAAAAAGCTTCGACCTTGTCAACTGATAGTGATATAACAAAATTTGGATAAATATCAATACCTATTACAGGTATAAGAATAGAGATCGCAACAAACAACTCTCGTGGTCCTAAATCAAAAAAATAAGAATTTTAAACATTAAAAAGCTTGTATCCATAGAATATCGGGCGTAACATAGATAATAAATAAATGGGAGTTAATATGATTCCAATTGCCATTACCAAAGTAATTAGTATTTTAGTCCGATGCAACTCTAAACTTTTGTAATTTTGTATCTAGTAGATCGGTAAATTTTAAAAACTCCCAGCAAAGTTTGTAATAGCAAATATAAACTTGTAATGAGCCCTTTCACACTTAACCACAAACTACTACATTTGGTACTTATTCAAGCACCATCCCATCTTGTCATAAAAGTCATCCCACATAGCATAGCTAAAGCAATTGTGACCTACTACCACGGTTCAGGTTATAACATTTATTTAGCAAATAAATGTTCTAGATCTCACATGGTTTATAATGTCACGAACCACATTGTGTGCGATCTCTAATTATCGAACATTCTCAATATTCACCCCTACTCCACTAAGAAATCTATTAGTCTGAGCGACAGATAATATTTTTCGGTTCAAAACATGAGTTCATTATACTTATAATTGGTATCAGAAAATTGTTGGAAGGATCATTTTGGACGCATTACACTAAAAGAAATGGGCACTTAATTGAGACATTACTTGCGTAAAAAAATACAACAGAATTATTTGGATCCCTAATCTTTTGGCGACAAAAGGCAGCAATGAGTTGGAGAAAGGCATATAGGCCAAAAAACCTGAAGCCACCATTCCGAGGGGTTTCCAAATCAATAGCCAGTAAGCAACATACAAAAATCCATAACAAAATACAATTGGTAATAAAGGCTAATACATATTTAGTCAGACATCTGCTAAACCATAAGACAGCCACAGACAGACAGAGAAGGGAAGAGAGGGGCCTAAGACTTTTGAGTATAAAATGGCTAACAATTGCTATTTACAAAAGGATGCCTTTGGTTTACTCTCACTCATTCCAAAGATTTAAGAAGCCTGAATAACGCCGCCGCTTCTCTGATCCGAGAGAATTCGATGCAGAAAGCTTGAACTTCGATGAAAAGATCTTTCACTGCCAACCAAAACCAAATCGAGGTTAAACTAATACAAAATCGAGGTGCTTACAAAACGATTAACAAGCTGATACGATGTAGAATTGACATTAAAATGAAAAGAAATGGAAGGCAAGAACTAAATTATAACAATCTTAACAGGTCATTCAAAAAACTGCACGTTTTTGCACACTGAAAAAGCCTACTCTCTGCTTGAAAATAATAAAGGCGTGCCTTCATAAGAGCTTTGAACCAAGCTATCCAAAGAGATCCACTCTTATTGACAGCTTATGCAGATGTTATATGGAAGGACTGTTATCCAAATACGACTAAATTCTTCCTCTGGGAAATCCCTCACAAAGGCTATTGCTACCGACCGAACATATTCTACACAAATGTATGCCTTACGTGGCTATCCCCCCAGCTGAAATGCCCAGAGACACATTTTCCTTCATTACCCATTTGTTTGGTTTTTTCTGAGGAAGATTTTAAACTGCTCTGGCTGGTCTATAGTTCTAGCATTCGACATGAAGGATTTTCTCGCTTACACCCTCTTCAGACGCCTCATTAATGAAGAAAACTGTCTATATGTTTAATGAAAGCACATTTATGGTGGTCAACAGCGGTCTACGGCAAGCAGCTGTTATTAATAACTCATGAGGTTGTGACACTGTAACCTACGGGGTTGTATTAACAACTCCAAGATATTGGTTACATAGGGACAAACGTGGATTTGGGTTCAAACCCAAGAACACCGACTTTATTTTGATACAGGTAGCAAACATCAAAATACCTATATGATCCAGCATGCGGCACATATCCATGACGATTCTCACATCACGCAGGAGATTATACTTATTATTTCATAATTCTAGACTTTTCCAATCACATTCCAGTGTTTGTATCTCTAATTAGATACATAGATAGACGCAAAGATGTCAAAGGAAACTAAGGCTGCAGAGGAGATCACAAACCAACTACTATAGAATAGGATGAACTACATTCTTAGAAGTGAAGAATGCATATAATGACTTAAGTTCAAGCAACTGAGAGGACCTTACCATTGATGATGTTATTTCGAATTAAACTCTGTAGAAAAACACATACAAGCCGAACTAATCTGTTCTGCATGTACTTATCCTGGGGAAAAATAAGAAATAAAAAAGTTTAGTATCTTACAGATGTTTAAACTAAAATTCGTAAACCAAAACTAGCATATTGCAGTCAAAAAATTCCTCATCCCTCAGTTAAATATAAAAGACGTTAGAGACCCAAAACCACAGAGATGCCCTTACATAACAACAAAAGAACTTCAACATAAAAAAAAGAAAATAATAATAATAATAATGACAATAATTAAACTCTTGCTCTTGTCACCCATAGTGGAGTCTTATATACAATAATAGGGTCCCCTCAACAGTTTCTCACCAATATGATATTCTTCAGGTCGATCCAAGGTACTGTGCACATGCAAAAATATGGAAGGGAATGAATAGGAAACATTTCAGCCACAGTAGAGCGTTTGAGGAATTCAAAACTCCAGAAATTCTGCCGGTGTTCTGTCTCTAAACACTTCTGTTTGTTTTGCTTTTTTATTGACATCAACTGGAAAGTATTATGGTGATAGTTCTTGGCTTGCACTAGCCCCCCTATACATATTTTTCTATGAGCAACCAACCTTTTATTAAGTTAAAGGACCAAGTAGAAAGAGGATCCCCCACCCCACAGAAAAAAGAGTCCAACAAAGTGGAGGGAAGAACATCACTCGCCATTTACAAAAAAAAAAAAAAATTATTATGAAAAAAACCAGTTTTGGGACCAAAAAAAAACATAAAATTTACAAAATGAATTTGAATCAAGAGCCCATAGGGAAGCATTAAAATGCACTAAATTCAACATATCCTTCGATGATCTCTCCCTTAATATAACTTCCTATTCTTTTCCAGCGAAATAAACCATAAAATAGTAAAGAAACCAGCCTGCCAAAGATCAGCAACACTCCCCCTAAGAAGGGGTCATAAAAAACAAAAACCCTACTCCAGCACCTCATATACACTTGACACATTGGCTAAATTGAACCCCTACCAAAGGCTACTCCAACACTCATGATGATAAAAGGACACAACTACAATAAATGATTTAGGTCATCGAATTTGCTCTGATAAAGAACATATTAATTTGATCCAAAGACACAAGAGGCTATCCGCAAGCATAATTCTTCCCAAGAGGCAACCAACAAAGCAAAGGTTCAAGGGACGAGGATAGTCCCTTGAACTGTTAAGATCCTTATCGGCTTTCATCTCCAAAAACATAAGAAATAATAATTCAAATAAGAGATTTGAGTTCATAAAAGTATACATGTCTTCAAGGGCCAACACTTGCAAGATAAAAACTTAAAGCCTCAAATGTTGAAAACTCAAAAGTGTAGTAAAAGTACATACTTTAATGCCCTCACACGATGATATACAATTAGTGATGTACATGTGTATGAACTCAGAGGGAAGTTCAACAGCTGTCGTTAGCCTGTTGACAACTTCCATAGAGTGTAAACTCATGTCCATATTAACAAGCACAGTAAAGTACCTGCCATAAAAAGTTGTGATGATGAATACAGGGGAAATAGAAGTCCAGAAAGTAAGTATCTCAGGTCATAACCAAAAAACAAACCAACACATGGATTCGAATCCATACTCTGCAATTTCAGGGGAATTAATCAATTTCTTTAGAACTTCAACTGCAATAAGAGGATTGTTTTCCACCAATTCCTAACGATATGAAAAAAAATAATAAAAAGATGAGGCAGGAAAACATCTTTTCTAATGAAATCAACTACAAGGTCATCCAAACACATACAGGAAGCTTTCGGGGTGTCAGTCCACAATGATATACAAGCTTTGGGTCGTTTGCCAACTCTACCACCACTTGCTGGTTTCAATCAAAGAACAAACGTTGAGTCATTTCATCCTTTGGCATTTATTATGCAAGGAAAAAAGTTCATATGATAGTTAACAAAGTAACTGCAGAAGGACTTGAACCTCTTGTTGAGAAGGTATAAGAGGCCCTTTCAGAGCTTTTGCAATTAAGTCCCTCACAGCTGCGCCTCTACTAGTGTCAACACACATTCCATGGTCCCATAAAAGTTCATGACGATCGTCAAGGTTCAACCACACTAACTGCAAAGGGACTTTGCCAAGCACAAATCAGGTGTGCTCTAAAAACATATATTAGCTCAAAAAGAGAGTTAAAATGCATCTCACCTCTCCATTCTGTATCGGAAGCCTTGGTGGAAGAGGCCTAATCCACTCGGGACTTGATCCTTTAAGTGACAAATTGGACAATAACCCCAGCAATGTCTCATCTCTATCTCCAGATCCCAATTTAGGAACCACTCCAGGTAACAGGTCAAACCTAAGATGCCCAACATCATATAAATAAATAAATGAAAATAAAAGGTAGTGCAGAGGTTAGGTTTTAAACACATAAATCATTGATGTCAGAAGTCAAACAAGGGAGGAGAGGAAAACTCATACTCTGCCGAGTTTGCATCACAACCCAGTGGGACATCAGGGTCTGGAACCACATTTCTCACAGAACAATCTTTCAAAAAGCAATCAAACGATTGACCTTGAGCTTTATCACAAAACTGTTGCTGCAGTTGCTCTAGCTGAGGGAAAGCCTGAAAAACAAGAACCCTTTGGCCTCAACTCAAATAGATATTACAAATTTGATTCTCCCCACAATTGAACTTATGAGCAGAACTCTTGAGGGTTTTCCTATAGACAAATTAAAAGGGAAATTGTGTTCGTGTTGGTTTCCGTGTCTTACATGCAATGAAGGGTCGAAACCTTTAATGTAATCGGAAGCAGACTGTTTCAGGAACTGCAAGACAGACATCGTCATCATGATTAATATAGGGATTTATCTAACTAAGTATAAATAGAAAAATTATGCCTATTAATCCTAGTAATGTCATTTACTCCTCAATTAATAGTGATTCCACTTATTGGGCCTCCTACAAATTTCAAGGCTCAAAAGTGAGGAGTATTGAAGTATTGGCATAATTAAATTTGCTCTCACCAATCAGTTTAAGTTTTAAGACCAAATTTCACATGCAAGCTAGGTGGATAGCATTTATAAAAAAGATTTTTTTTTTTCATCAAGCATAAATCTGGAATAATTCATAAGGTAGTTGATATATTAAGTGGAAGATTTCAACTACTTCCCAATACAGGCTTTGAAATAATATCATTGATAACTTATCAAGATATAATCATCAAATGACTGATGGATTTTTTTATTTATTTATTCTAGAATGATTATTTATTGCTGCCCTATGCATACCTTCCACAAAAACTTGCAACAAATATATATGCTGAAGGATGGGGAGTAAACTTTGACCTTAATAATATATACATGTATGCATATATAGAGCAAATTATTTCTCAATTTTTTAAGCCACAATTAAGAAAGGATATCATCCACTGTATGCAGAGATCTTCTACTCCAGCATGTCAGGTGTCCAAGAGATCTTTGGATCATTCAGCCTTTCTTTAAATTTTTTTGTAATTCTTTGTAATCAATCTTTTGTAATCTTCAAAGATATTGTTAATCTTGAAGTTCTTTAGTTTATTTCTTAACCGAGAAGGGGTTATAGCTGGACCATTTTTAGGATAGTATTTTTCTGTTTTAAGCACTTCTTCAGCGTTAACTAGCTGAGTTGTGATGGGTGAAAAGGTATTTTGAACGAATTAAAATTGAAATTGTCTGTATGCTGGCACCCGTTTTCCCAGCATGAAGCTATGGTCAATAAAACATGAACCCTATCCCTATCCATTGACAATCAAGACAAAGATTAAAGCATATGTGATGTCCTTGTCATGGAGGCATGCCACAACCTTTTAGGGAAACCTGGGCAGTATAACTTACAAGCTATACAACGAGAGAAAGACAACACTCAGGAATTTCATTGGATGGGCAAGAAAGTGGTTCTTATACCACTAGGGAAGACATGACAAAAAACTGAGGGAGAACATCCTAAGAGCCAAGTCTTTTCAACTATCAAGGGCAAACATTTTTCAGTGTCAGAATCAAAAGAAACATGGGCTATGGCTATCAAATCAGAGGAAAAAACAGAGAATTCAATCCCACTAGACAGCAGCATCAGCATATTTTTGGAAGAACTCGAGCATTTACAAGCTGAACCAAATGGTCTACCCCATTAAGAACTATTCAGCATCAAATGTACCACAGTCCTAATGAGTCCAAGGTTATACAAGTACAAATTCTCACTGAAAAGGGGCACATACAACCGCACTTGAGTTGTTGTGCTGTCCCAGCCATTCCAACTCCTAAGAAAGATAAGATCACAACCAAGCATTGATCCACGGGGAGGTCATCATTTGAGATTACCTATACCAAAACTTCCACTTCTCCCTGTTGATCTCGTTACTGATATTCCTTCGCATGTGGATTTTAGTGGTGCAGCAGAAGAGGTGGCTAAGAAAATCGTCAAGTTGTCCAAGGATGCTCGTGACTAACATGAAAGATCAAACATTGTTCATAAGTGGGCAGCAGACATGCATTAGGAAATTTGGCCATGGTTCATTTGAAGAAGTTTTGACTGCCTACTGGTCATCATAACAAGCTCACTCCCAAAAAGAATGGTCTTATTTGCATATTTCAATGGATTGGTTCTACTGCTTATTCATGTAGCACTACCACCAACAATGACATCCACCTTACTTTTACATGGCCGATATTTTTTAACTACCATGCCCCTGACTGCTTGAACTCATGGTCGACTTCTTTTCTTCGACAGGTGGAATTGATGTAAAGATCTTTGGGATCTTCCAGATTTTCAGCAAGTATTTTTGTAATTCTAAGTGATCTTTCAAGATTCTTTTGTAATCTTCCAAGATCTTGTTAATCTTGGAATTGAAATTAGGGGTTAGCTAGACTCCTTTTAGGATAGTATTTTTCAGTTTTAAGCACTTTTTCCGTTAAGTTGTAGTCGGCAAAAGGGTATTTTAAATGAATTAGAATTGGAATGGTTTGATTCACACATTAGACTCTCGACACCTTTGTCTTGGCAGGGCCTCAAACACAAATTACAGAACGATTCCACTTTTGTTGTTGTAGATTGATATGGTAGGTAGTACCTTTTATTCCTTGCAAGAAAACAAATGATTTTGTGCATAAAGAAAATAATGAAATAAAAAGAACTATTTTTTTGCAGATATTGTTCACTGACAGAGAATCCCAAAAACAATTAGAAGGCATCATGATACAAAAAATCTTAAGCCATTCTTGGAAGAGTTTGTACAAATAATTTGATGACAAAATTATGTAAAATATAAACTTTAGTCCCAATGTTTGGTTATTTTCTTCAACCTAGCCCCACAGTTTAAACAGTTTAAGTCTCTCTTTGAGAATTATTTTCAACATTTCTTATGGAGTCAAATCTGGTATCTAGTGCTAATATATCGGCTTGGATAGCTAATCTCAACGAGGAATTAGATTGGAAGGAGAAACTTCTTTGTTAAATAAAGTTCGTTAAAAGTAAGATGGAGATTATTCCCAATACTTGATTGGGTTTTCAGAAGTTTACTCCAACTTCTATAGGCAGTTCGATATTAATTCTCTTGATTCAATTTGATGTATTAGTTCTTTGTGAGGTTTTTAAGTTTATCATACGTTATGGGTTGCAGTTTCTTTGTATTCCTTTACTTTTCCTTTCTCACTCCTTTTGGAGTTTGTATCCATTAAGCAATTTTCAATGAAACTGTTATTTAAAAAAAAAAAAAAAAAAGTATCTACAACAAAACTTATATTTAATTTTTTATTTAAAATAAAAAAGGACATTTGTCCTCTATCCTTGGGGGAAAAAAACCATGTGAACTCACAAAGATGAAGGAAAAAGGCCTAATGAGCAATGAGAACTCTAAAACTAAAGCCAAATTTCAACCCCAAATCTAGGGATAGAACAAACTGAAAAGCGACTAAGTTTTGAATCCTCATGCGAAGGTTGGGGAAATCAGCTCCCAGTGATAAACAAAACTCTAATGCATAGAAGAAATATGATGTTGCCAATAACTTCTACTATTTCTAATCCAGATGATTACTCATAATAACACATTTCCTATGATTTCCAAAATATCACATCTTCTTCCAAACCAGAAGGCACAAGAAATTCTTTTAAACAATTAAGAATATACTAAATATTCAACTAAAACCAATGTACTCAAATAAAAAGTTGAACCTCTTTGCCACCACTGGAGCTGTCTGTCGCTAAAAGCTGGAAAACAAATGCCCTCTCATATTTTTCAGCTTCCTCATCTGAAGCAGCCTGACACCCAATGCACAGCAGGAAAATTCACAATTACTAAAATTAACCTTACTCAGAAGGCAAAGGATAAGAGAAAAATCTTTTCTTTTTTTCTTTTTTTGGAAAGGAAATTAAACTTATCATTGATATTATAAAGTGGAAAGAGACTAGCACTCAAACATACAAAATTTCGAAAGAAAAAAAAGATGAAATAACAATAAGAAAGATATGAGAAATGATTACAACTGAAAGTGAGCTCAAGCCAAATAGGACCAAAAATCTGAATCTAAAAGAACAACAAAAACTTGGAAAGAGAGCATCATAAAGAAGCCATGAGACAAGTCGTGCCAAAACGAACAAGACAATGTAGCAAAACATCTAACCAAAAAACTAATAAGAGATAGTTAACTGCAGTAGACCATAAAACTCTAAAATTGGCATCATGAGAAGAATGATAATCGGACATGGGCTGGGTAACACCCCCTTTTGAAAACCACAAAGCAGATCAAAGAACCAAAAGGCAATACCCCACATACAAACGAAAAAAACAGCCACAAAAATTCCATGAGATTGCTACCAATTCTGACCAAACAAAGTAAACGCAGGAAACACAATTAAACTGTGACTTCCAAAAATCGAGTAGGAATTGACTGGCATCTGAAGACCACACGCTGCAACAAGAAAAAAGAATTTTGCTGGAGTTAAGGGAGAAGATACCGGTGGAGCGGCTGCTGCATTAGGCTATGCTAAAATTGACCCACTGGCTTCACTAGAAATAAATTAACGGTTAACAACTCTTTTCTCTACCCAACATTCTACATTTTAGGGAAACAAACCACCTACATAACCTAAAACCACACCCCTGCCCCACTAGAGCCTCTGAAGGCACCATCCACAAAAGATCAGCCACACTATGTTGAAAGATGAACATACTTGCTAAGCATCCCTCACCATTCCACTGTACCCAGCAACACCACATCCCCTTCTTTTTTTATATGAAACTTTATCCTATAAAATGATTAAAAAAAACACAATGAGGCCAGCCTAAGGGCAGAGAGGGTAAAAGGAAACCCCTCTCAACAGGAAACTATCAGAAAAAGGCTCTCCAATTTGTAAGGACCTATCCATCCAAATTAACCAAAGGATGGCTCCCACAATATATGCCCAAAGGGTCTTAGCCGTACCCTTAAAGGTCATACCATCAAAGCTTCTATCAGCCAAATTTACACTCTATTTAGTAAACAAAACAAGAGGCAAAGCTCTTTGAAAATAGAGATCCATTCCTTGCTAGCTTGGAGATAAAGGACCCGTAAGCTTCCACCATCCATTTAAGATGATCCACTCCTACTTGTAATTGTACCTCATCCAATTTTCCAATGAGGGTAGCCCAATTATCCATCTCTCAGTCAAACAAATTTCTTCTAACCCCCATGTCCCAAGTTTTTCGCCCAACAATCCAGAAAGAACGACGGTTGCTTCTTTCTTTGTAGTTATGGTGTAAATATCAAGGAACAAGGTAGAGGAACACGATCCACACGCATCTTCCCCCCCAAAAAAAAGAAGACTTGTTGGTCATTATAACTGTAAGCTTAGTGAAATTAAAGAGGCAACCTATGTTTTTTACGATGTCCATCCATAGTCGTCCCCTTATGTTTCCTTTGACAATTTTTCTCATACAACTATTCGAGTCACATCCACACATCCCCTTACTTCACTCCACCCAAACAATCCTCCCCCAAAGATTTACCAGCAAAATTCAAATGTTTCCTGCACAGCCGTCAATGTGCCAGAACTTTCTCACTGAGATACAAAGAAGAGTAGTTCTTACTTTCTAACAGAACAATCATTGAGATGCAAAATAGTGGAAAGCAACCAGTGTCGCACTCAATACCAAGGGCCTACTCAATGGAGGCCATGAAAAAGGAGTACCCTCATCCACGGTCTTTCCCTTAATGCACGAGCCACGCTGCACTAAAATAAGGACTAGTCCTTAAAGGCTTAAGTGCAAAGCACAAAATAGAAATCTATGAAAAGAAACTGGTTCTTTAAAAATAAAGAAACTAAGTTTTAATTAGAATAATTGATGAGGTCAATACAAAAAAGAAAGCAACAATTCAAAAGGGGCTTCAAAAGGTTAATAAGTACTATAAATCTACAAAAGGGGTTCCAATTCAGAGGTAAGTTTGTTCATAGTTTACAACTATATTAAATTGTTTAGGTTTTCCTACCCAAGGTATAGAATAGCATACATATACAATGGTGTCAAGCTGTTGAAGAATTAAATTGTTAAACACCAATTTGAAACTGAATGACATTAAGTTTTTTCAGTCAAAAGGTATAGAGAGAAGGAACTCAAAAATAACATGCTGTGACGAGACATAAGGAAGCATACTCACATTCACAATAAAAGATATAAACGGATTGGAAGATGATTTCTGCGAGGAATATGTCTGGTGAAGAATGGAAAATCCCACCAAACGTTGTGTGGCATGGAGCAACTTCTTGCGCTGCATTTTAGACCCATTAACCAATAATCCATAAAGAGAAAAAGCAGTCAAGCCTTCAACATTTAATGACTTCATGCAAAATATAAGAAAAACAAATGGAAATAAACATACCAAAGATGCAAGAATTCAAGCATCACTATGCAAACATGTTTCTATAGCGGGAATCAAGATTATATCCTAATTGTTCTTTTTGTTTTGGTAAGAATCACACTTTCATTAAGATGATGAAAGAATGTACAAGGGCATACAAAAAAAACCAATCCCGACAAAAAGGAGAAGAGTTTGATACAAGCTACTAAAACGGACTCCAATCTAAAAGAACAAGATTAAGCTCATAATTGAAAAAGAAGTCTAGTAACTGGCACCCGTAAGGAAGCATTAAATCTAGCCAACCCCTAAACATCCTCATTCCATCGCTGAATCTCTCTAAAAATTATATTATTCCTCTCGCTCCAAATGCCCCACAAAATACCAAGAAAGTTGTCCTGCCACAAAACTGTACCCTTCTCCTTAAATGGAGTGTTCAAGAGCACCTCCTCCTCCATCTGATTTCTGTCACCTCTATGCTACCTCCGACAAACCCCAAACAATCTCAACCAACAACTCCAAAGAAAGTGAGCGAACTTACAGCCCTCATAAGATATTATCAAAATGCTCCTCGTACCACCTATAGAGAATGCACCAATACAGGAACAACACTAGGAAAACGTGTCTTTGAACACGATTCATGGTGTTGACTTTGTCATGTAAAATTTGTAATTCAAAAAACTTGACCTTCTTTAGAATTTTAACCTTTCAAAGAGAGGCAAAAAAGGATCAACGGCAGGGGGGAAAGAAGAAGATAGAAGATGAAACAAGCAATGACAAGAGAAGCCCCTAAAGGGTCTGGGGCCCAAAACCTAACATCCCTTTTCCCAAGAACGTGAATTTATAGCTTGAAAAAGGGAAAGAAGCGCCATGTCCGCTACCTCACTATTCGTCAAAGGTCTTCGGAAACCCAAGGAGATGGAGGAGGAAGGATTTGAGAAGGTAACATAGAGGCTACCGAATATAACCTCTTATTCGAGAGGCGGTAAAACTATGGAAACAGAGTATAAAGAGACACTCCCCATCCATCAATCCTCCCAAGAATAAACTACGAACTTTTCCCAACAGAAAAAGTGAGAAATTGAGAAATAGAGGGAACCCATAAGAGATAGCTTTCCAGAGGCTTTTATAAGGGCTTCACAAACTACCTTCAACCCCCATCTCACCCGTCTATTCCCAAGCGAAGTCTCTCATCATGCTCTCAATTTTTTTACTAACCCCAAAAGGAATTCTGAACAAGGAGGTGAAGTAACTTGGTCTAAGGGTCCAAAATCCACAGGGAGATGAAGTTCGTGTTCTAATTGTCTCACCAGCTCACACTAACATAAAGAACAACAATGTGCACAAAAACAAAAGAACAGAAATCCTAGCATTCCTCTTTCAAGTGAAAAAGAAAGGCTCCATAATAATGATAAAACTACAAAGCAAACAAAAGGTTACTACCAAACATAGCAATCTATGTCTAAAAAAGAACTGCAAACTAAAACCATGCATAAGAGAAAACCCCACTTCCAAGAAAACCCAAAATATCTAAGACTAAACTAAAATGACAAAATAAGTAAATGAGAAAAATTCCTACACAGCGTGAAAACTATTGACGATTTAAGATACCTCTCGCTTGTATGAAACTCAGTGAACAAAATCTTCTGCTACGCTGTAAAAGTTCTATTTTCTTTTATACAATTGCATTAGTAAACAGGTTGTAAAACAACAACCGACGTTGTCAAGATGACTCGAATAAAAGAGATGGACTGAGGTTGAATACTGAAGAAATTGTTATAATTTACCGGATGGAGATTGGAAAACTATTTTGACACAGTTTATGTGGCCTCAAAATAGACCCAACGCAAAAAAAAAAGAAAATTTTTTTTTTAAAAAAAAGTACATATTACAATTGCAACACAGTTTATGCGGTCACAATTACATCGATTCAGGTTATACATCCATAGCGTGTATTAGAGCACGGTGCCACGGAAGCATGTAGTTACAGGTTGAATTACGAGAAGATTGAATTACGAGATTTGCAAATGAAGTACAACCCTAAAGCCGGTCGTAAAGAAATAAATCAGCACAAATCATACAAGAGTGAAATTAAGACAAAAGAAAGAAAGTTCATGGGAAGAGAAATTGAATTACCTCCAACAGAATAACGAGAGAATAACAAGCAACAAAGTGACGAGTGCGAGGGATCTTGGTGGTAAAATCGGAGATGATATCCAGAAATGTGCGGTGATCTCCTCCTGCTAGCAAAGAGTAGAGCGTTCGGGATTCATCCACCGTCAGGCTCATCATCATGCTTCCTCTCCTTCCTTCCTTGTTCGAGATTTTGAAGAACAACGCAATGGCAGGTGTAGAACAAATAGCGATTCGGACTCTCTACACAAAATTCCCTTTAAAAGTAAATCTTCGACTTATATAAGCTTTCTTTTCGTTTTCAACGAATAGTTTTTTATTTTATTTTTTTAATTTTATTATATTGTAAAAATCAAAACAATTATATTTTTTTTTAATGTTAATTATTGTTAATAAAAAAATTATTTATTAAATAATTATAGATTGATTTGTATTTGTTTGTAAGCTTTTAATGTCTACGACTGTATCAAATAATTATAAATTATCGATAAATAAAACTTTTACAAAAGAATTAAAAAACTGGACCACCCAACTCCAACTCAACCAAAAAATGGAGGATTTCATGATTTTGAAAAAATTCGGGTTAGGTTAGGTTACCAACCCAAACTTTTTGGTCCAAAAAAATTCCCTCAACCCCACCCAACCGGGCTCATGTACACCTTAATTACCATATTTTGCTTTTATTATTATTGTGGCCGTGTAAACTTGCACGTATCTGACTTTTTCGAATAGTATAGGCACGTTTTTTGTCACAAAGTTGAGGTGGGAGAGACTATTATGGCATGAGGATCCTTCGATTCAATTTTCCTTAGCAATTACCTAACAACAAATTTGACTCGGTGTGGCATTAGTCCTATGCGTCTCATATCAGCTAATTTAGGGAATGATTGTGAGTTTATAATAAATGAATACTCTTTCCGAAATCTTTTGGGAAAGCCCAAAGCAAAGCACCAGAGCTTATAGTGAACAATATCATACTATTGTGGAGAGTTCTGTTCATTTAATGACTCCAACATTTTTGGTGATGTGTTATTTTCGCAAATGAATCATCTCATAACCCCTTAAAAGGATTCTTCCATCTCGACCTTCCATCATCAACTTGAAGTCTTTCTGTTATGCGTTTGATACACACAATTGAGAGAGTAACCAATTCCAGTGATCATTGAGATATGGGAGCGAAGTATGCAATTGTATCAAAATTGTGCAAAAACGACACCAGAGTCATCAGATCATCAATGAAAAAGCAACGAAAAAGTCGAGGGTTCATTCTGCAGTTTCGGGTGAAGAAGACGAATCGTCAGGTCGAATATTCGGACTCGAGTACGATCCACGACCCGCACGCAGTTTCCAATCCAACTTTCACGACCCAAGTTCTTTACAGTCCAACTCAATCACGTCTCAACCCAACTAAGCAGTTTGAGTCCACTTGGTTCAGCCTAACCAACGACTTGTATACCCGCGACGACCCGTGCCTTCTTCGGCTGCACACATGCTCACCACATGATCTTTCCAATTGTGACTTGGCTTTGGCGTGTGTGATAGCTGGATTGGCTTGGCTCACATCTCTGTCGGCTCGATTTTGCGGCTCACTCCGAAATTTTAGGTTTTGAGAGAGGAATAACTAATCTAGAAACATAATAAACCATTGAAGTTAGAAGAGATTATTTCCCTTGTTGTAATGTAAAGGAAACAAATCTTAGAAAATATTTAAACTAAATACCTAAAAATACTACTATTTTGACAAATTCTTCCAATAGGCAACTCGACTTCTCCGCAGGTCCGTATACAAATAATATATCATTTCTTAGGTCTCCGACCCTCTTGAAGCCATTTTTTACCTAAAACATTTGAGGTTAGTAGACTCCTATTTACTCGGCTTTAGTTAGTTTTATGACTTATCTTAAAATAATCACCCTGCTTGATTAAGCTAAAATATTAATATGTCTCGTATATGTCATGTGAATTGATATAGGTGAGAATTGAACATTGGAAGCATAGTTTAGAAGTTACTACCAAGTAATTAGTAACTTCGGCGGCCAAGGCCAACGACGTAAGCCGGTTGGAGTTAACTAATTGATTGATGTATGATGGTACATGTCGTGTGGCCTGCCATATTAAATGTGTAATGCTTATACTATGTGATGCTTATGTGTTTTTGTACTGTCATATGATGTATATCATGTATGCGTGTTATATCCATTACACTGTATTACCAATAAATTGAAATGTCATGTTTGAAAGGTTATGTCTTACATATAAAGTTATGTCGTGGATTACGAGACATTTGTCATGTGTACATATTGCATATATAAAAAAATATTATGGAGAAAAAGAGAAAGGAAATGATATAAGTATTATGTTGTGAATCATACATGTTTGTATGTCATGTGCATCACGATACTTCCCTATTATGTTATGCTAGTATGGACGTGAACCTTTGATATTTATGTTCGTCATGATATCATGTGGATCTTTCCTTTTTCTGAGGCGTCAGGTGATGCGTAATGCTTTATGCACGACCAAGTCAGGCCCAGGGGTACGTATATAAGCCTGCCTGGTGGGTCCATGTGCGCGTATGTAGGCCGTGTGTGAAGAAGTACTATACATTCAACCCTGCCCATAACTAAAAAGAGCCTAAGGTCATGTTACGGTTTTAATAGATAGGTCTCATTCATGTATTATATGTGATTGCATTACTAACCCCAACAGCGGGGTGACTTACTGTATATTTCATAAAATACTCAAGTCACATATTACATTCATATTTTCTAGGTGAAGTTAAACTCATGCACAAATGACGGAGAACGCTAGAAAGACCGTAGAGGTCGTAGTAGATCGCATTAAATTTTTATTAGTAGTTGATAGGTGTTTTTAATGCCGTTTGTTTTATATTTAAAACTATGTTATGTTTAATTTCGTGGATTTGAACGGAATACGTAAGTCCATAGCTTCATTTTAAAGGTATTTATTATGATTTTTCACTTATGCAATTAAAGCATGCATGAGTTGACGTCACTAATTAGGTTAAGAAAATTAGGGGCATTAGAAAAATGAGGAAGAATCTGAAGAGGAAGTGATAACAGAAGGAGTTATCTGAAGAAAGCACACGGAGGAACAAAATAACACTATTATGGATGGAAGATTATGGGTACAAATTTTACGAAGAAGTTGAATACAATAATTTAGTTCTATTAACCTAACTACAGATCCAACTAACTTTGAAAACACGGTTCAAAATTCAAAATGGAGAGCTGTAATGGACTTGGAGACAGAAGTCATCGAAAGATATGAGACTCAGGAGTTGACAAATTTGTCCAAAGGAATGAAGAATATTGGAGTAAAGTGGGTTTTCAAAACTAAACTTAACGAAAACGGCGAAGTTGACAAGTATAAGGCTAGGTTGGTGGCCAAAAGGTATGCACAACAACATGATATAGACTCTACCGATGTGTTTGCACCGGTGGCTAAGTGGCATACTATTAGAATAATAATTTAAATACGCCATCCATACATCGACAATAACTAACTTACTTTTAAAATTTTATGGGTATTTTTTAAATACGCCCGACAATTTTTTGAATTAAAAAAAAAAGTTAAATAACATTAAAGAATTTATTTTAAAGTTGAAAGATATTTTTAAAAAATTATTATTTTTTTTGAAATAAAGAATAAAATTTAATAATGTTTTTTTTAAAAATAATAATTAAAATATAAATAATGGCTAAAATGTTAAAAATTAAAGTTCACATTCCACATTTCTTGGAATAAATTTTAAGGGAAAAAGGAGTGATTTTTATTATTAATTAAAAATGTTGTAAGGCTTCTGTTACTGAGCGAAAGAAAATCCGAGAAAAGGTCAAATGAGGAAGGGACCTGAAGTACATAATAAACAATGGCGACGAGCGTCGTATAATTCACTCACTCGGACTTTCGGAGAACTGAAGCGCCCGGGCGCAGGAACCGACGTCAATCCGCACACAACACTGTGGATTTCACTGATTGCTTCGATCATTGATTGTTGATTGATTGATTCATTCGGGTTCGAAAGAGTTGATTTGTTCGAGCTAAAGTTCAAGCTAGAGTTGAGTTCTTCCTTTTATCTGTAATCTTCATTTCTTGTTTGTTTATTCGAAGAAATCATCGAAACCCCATCATCCATCTGTGAATCATTACGGGACAGATAGAGAATTGGAATTTAAGTTATAGGTCATCTTTCTTCTGCCCCCACTGGGTTAGGGTTTTCTTTTCCGTTTTTCTTTTGGGCTTCACTCCTTATTTATACATCCATCTTACTCTCACTGCTTCTGAGTTGTTTAAATGTTCAAAAGTGGGAGGCGGCACGCCTACGACCCCATTCTGCTGCTAAATTTAACGCCGGTTTGAGACGCAGGGCCATTCTGGTTCGGATCATTCCTCTATTAGTTGTTTTGAGCTAAATTTGAGCTAGAAGTAGAAGATGGAAAATGGTTTCGAGGGGAGATCATTGGCTGAAAAATTCTCGGAGTTGGGCGTCAGTGCTGCTCCAGCAGAGCAATCTAACTCCCTCTCATCCAACAATCACAGTAACAACAACGATAGCAACTTGTTTCAGGTTTTGAAAGCTGTTGAAGCAG
This sequence comes from Cucurbita maxima, assembly GCF_002738345.1. NCBI lineage: Eukaryota > Viridiplantae > Streptophyta > Magnoliopsida > Cucurbitales > Cucurbitaceae > Cucurbita > Cucurbita maxima. Next base: position 176,205 of record NW_019272086.1, on the reverse strand, counting down.
CCGAGGCTACCATCAAGCAACAGGTGCAACGAATTGTCCTTCCTCCCTCTCATTTCCTTTCTCTCAGCATCCCAACTTCATTATTACTTCCTCACGTTTTCTTTCTGAAACCCATTTCACGTTTTCAATTTTCAACATAATGCATACCGTTAATTGAGTATTATTTCCATTAAGAATGTTGTAGGAATGTAGAGAGACGTGCTGCAGGACCCGTACCTTTTTACTCATCGAAATCTGTTCACCCTTTCTGTGCAATTATCCATACCAGAAAATTCACCTGCTTGTTCCTGATCCTAGTTTGCATTTTTAATGACCCATTACTGTTTTACATATCATGCCAGGAACATTTGACTAAATTATACCATATATATTGTGGCTACAGCTCAGCCTCCATAGTTTAATGTTATATGCTGATGTGAGTGTATTTAAATACTATTAGGTGGAGGAAAATAATCGACTGAGGATTGAACTTCAGAAAAAGATTCAGGAACTTGAGAAATGTGTAAGTACTATAAGTTGAATTTACCTAAAATCTTATGTGTTCTTTTGGATGTAAATTGATTGTGGTTGATTTTTTGCACGCTTCTTTAATTATTTTCACTTCTTGCATTCAGTCCAGATGTTATACAGTACGCATATCAGTTTGAAAATAATTGGAACTTGTTATAAAGAACAAAGAACAAAGAAAAGGCAAGAAAACAGCCTAGGAGTTTGGGCTAGAGGAATCTCCTACGAAAGAATAAACATTGTAATGGTAAATAATCATGAGAGAGCTGTTACTTAAAATAAATTTCTTGTTGTTGACGATGTGTTGTATACTATTTGCAAAAGTTTCTTTGAAACCCCTTGTTTTCCTTTCACAAGAGCCAAGTAATAAAGTTCAATAAAATCTTAGCCTTGATTCTAAACCTCCAATCTGCAAGGACTTGGCCAATCATCATCTTTCTAGGTAGACACGTAGAATGATCATATTCATTCAAAAGAAAAGACCAGCCCTTAGAAGCAAAAGGATGATGAAGGAAAAGACACTCCAAAGATTTTTCATCCTTATTTCAAAGACAGCAAACTGAGGGGATAAGGCCCAGTTGGGGAATTGCATCTAACCTAAGCTATTGGATGCATCTATGTTTATTTGTGAAGGTAAAACTTGAAAAGACCAAACTCTTCATTGTGGTCCTAGTCTAATAAGAATTGAACATGCAAGATAAGGTTCAGAAACAGACAATTCCTTGGTTATTTTGCCCTAAGTTTTCTTTTTTATTGATGTTATATATATATTTTTTTTTCATGAGAGGCCAAAGGCTTCATTCACCAAGGGGATGAAAAATGAGGCAAGGAGATAAGACATAAAACTGGGAAGCACATCAAAATGATTTCAAAATGGAGAAATTGGTTTAATAGACTTTTATGTCCTTTGTCTTGTGGTCAAACTAGCTATTTGGGTTAGTTAAGTTTTAATTCTTACCTAGCTTTTCCTTTTCTGCTTTGGTTAGTTGGTTAGCTGGTTAGTTGTTAGTCTCGGCCAAGGCTTGTAAGTTGATCTACATGTACTCAGTTGAGGATTGATTGAAAAACTTAATAAAACTCCAAATTAAAGGATACCTCATATTGTTATCCGAGCATCGTGAGAAAGGGCTTGATGGCTAGCCAGTTCGATGTGTTGGGTCTAGGTGTAGCTCAACCAACACCGATGTGGAAGCATCTTACTACTCATGCACGACGAACAGAAGACGGCCATTTTGGAGTAACGAGGGCAGGGACTGTAAGAGGGCATATAATCAGCCTTATGTGGCCCTTATTCAATAAATCTTGAATTTGTTTTTGGAGTATGATATAATCTTTGGGGTTCATTTTATAATGTCGGAGGTTTGATAAATTGGAACCAAGAATTAGGTTAACGTGGCATTGGATATTGCATGAATGAGGTAATCCATGAGGTTCTTTTGTGATTTCAAGGAATTCTTGAAGAATTTGTCAGGCTTCTTGGTGATGTTAATTAAGTGGATCTGAATCAGACATAGGCAATGACCCTCACAATTCATTTGTGGTGTAGTTCCTTTCCACTAAGGATAGTAAAAAGAGGACTAGACTTCTTGATACTTCCTTTGTCAACATTTTCTTGTCTACTCATAGGCATCCAGATAAATTTCGTCCGCGTAATAAAATTTATACGTATTATCAGGCCCGTTGTGCAAGGCTTGAACATTGTATTGCCAAGGCCTTCCCATATTATGTGACAAATATCCATATATAGGATGTCACATACTATTTGTTCCTTGTAATTATTGCCAATTGCAATGGGACAGTGGGCTTCCCCAACTTTTTTGATCCAACTCACGAATGGGGATCAACCTTGAGTTTAAGGACTAAACGAACTTCCTAAACACAAGGTTTTCATTGCTACCACTATCTATTATCACTTACTTTTCTGTTAATGGTATACTGGGTTAAAACAAGCATGTTGCTTCTATTATCCCTTGTACTTCAGCGTTAATAGTATATTGGGTTAAAAAAAGAGCACGTTTCTAAGAGGAGCTGTTGCAACTCAAAATAATTGTTCTGTCTGTTCCTCATCATTGTTAGCATCTAGAGTTGCCATTGAGCCTTGCCAAGGACATTCATTGGACAAATGACATTGCTGACCACATTAAATCATTTACCCAAGGTAGGCCAATTGTAAAGAAAGTGGTTGTTGGTTTGTTTCCCTTCTAATCCTCTTGTTGGTCGAGTAGGTATTGATCTTTCATCAAAAGTTGTTCATAATCAACGGGAAGTAACCAATTTTTTATTAGCCTCAACATCTTGGCCATGTGTAGATTGGGCCCTTGCCATACCTTCAGTGATTGGTCTTTAGCAGGTCCCACCAGGCTACGACACCTCTTTCATTCAATTTAAACGCTATCGGTTTCACCTTCTTATCCTCTTGAGTACTGACATACACACAAAAGTTCTTGACATCCTTGACCGAATCTGAGAATAATTCAAGATCTAATTTCTCTCTTAAAGTTGGTAAATCCACCTTCATCGTTTAATCATTAATGTTACCGTAGTGCTTGAGCTATTGAGGATAGGCTTTGATTTGTTTGTTTTCTTGGAAAGGAGGATATTCAGGCATTTCTTCTTCATTGGATCTGCCCCATTCGGGTGGTCTTGATAAATCAAAACGTAATTTAGGTCTTTTGGCTTAAGGAGGAGTATTTCTTGGAGGATATTAAATGATCAATCATGTATCTTGGAGCTTCTTTGACCCATGTTGATAGGCTTCTATTGATTTTGGTACAAGGATAATTTTTGTAGGTTTTTTTTGTCCCTGTTGAGGCATTGTGGCTGTGGAGTTGGAATTGGGAGGTCAACTATTCAAGCTGCCAAGCTATAACACCCATTGTCAGGCACATTTCCATTACGTGCTCTTCAATGGAAAGTACTTGGATCGACAAGGTTCAAGGTAAAAGAGTGAGTAGAGGGTTGGAAGATTTGTGATTGGATGAAGTGACACCTTCAATGGTGGTGGAGGGATTCTTCTTTCTCTCCATTTCAACCCCTTCCAAGGAAGATTGTTCTGATACCGAGGTTGATGTAAAATAAATTCTTGTCGAAGTCTTTATTTAATGAAGAAGAAAATAAGCCAATATTAAGAAACAAGCTCTATATAGGGAGCTTGTTCAACAACGTAGCTAACCCATAGGTAAGACTTAATATAAAATAAAAGACTAATACTAACCATTTGGTAAAAGTCTAACTTCAACAAAAGGGTAAAGTTTAACCATATAGTAACTATAGGATAAACCTAATGCACCTTTCACTTAACCAACAAATGTCTGCACACACGAACCCTATCAAGAAGACAGTGAAACGGAACACGTAATGGATGAGTAAGAATTGGAGGATTTATCAATAGATCTAAAAATGGATGTTATTCAATGTTGGCTGTTGTTGATTTATTTAGTAAGATGTCACATCTTGTAAGAAAGCCACAAATGCTTTGAATATTGCTAATTTTTTCTTCCAAAAAATTGGTTGCCTATATGGGATTCTTAAGACTAGTATCATATCTTGGCATTAAGTTAATGAGCTTGGAAGAAATTTTTTGAGGCAATTTGGTACTAGCTTGTGTGCACTTCAGGCCATCCCCAAATGGATGGTCAATGGAGGTTATTAGTCAAATCCTTAGCAATCTTATATGATGTGTGAGAACCCACATTGATGGGGACACAATCCCACATTGGTTGGGGAGGAGAACGAAACACCCTTTATAAGGGTGTGGAAACCTTTCCCTAGCAGACGCGTTGTAAAGCCTTGAGGGGAAGCCTGAAAGGGAAGGTCCAAAGAGGACAATATTTGAGGGAAAGGGGAAGCCTGAAAGTTGGGCCATTCAACATCTTTGCTAAATTTGTCACCAGAGGGTACCTTGTTGATAGCTAATCTCATTTACACATCAAGTTAACATTTAATATTGTTGATCTTTATAATTACCATGCTAGGGATGAGTTCTCTTTGGTTCCTTATTCAGTCAAGGTCAAGTTATTTTTGAGGTGGAGAAAGTCTTTCTTTTTTCATGTGGCCTAACTAGCCGTTAGATTGGTTAAGGTTTGACCACTAGTAGCTTTTCCTTATGTGTTCTAGTTAGTTGGTTAGTTGTTGTTTCTGTTACTTGTTAGTCTTGGCATCGTACCATAAATTGATGTACATGTCCTCGGCGGAGGTTGATTTCAAACAATGAAACTCTCAAGGATACAACAGAAATTGAAGAAGCCTCTCTCTCTCTCTCTATATATATATATGTATGTATAGATATATTTGGATAAGTGACATTCAAAGAGAAGCTAAAAGGAACAACCTAAGGGGGCTCGAGGTAGAGGACACAATATATGCAAATACAATGTACATTTCAGAGAATAACACTTGTAACATTTCTCCAAAGGATTTTTTCTTTTCCCCTAAAGCTGCCGTGTCCTTGAGTTCTAAGAAACTAAAAACCATTTTGTTAAGTTAAACCTTTCTTTCCAGTTACTTTTTCAATTAAAAACCTACTATATTCCATAAGAAGGTGACTGTAGTCTTCCATTATGCCCAATCAGGCAAATTTATCCAACGCAAAATAGCTTTTGGTTTAAGTTAATATGGATACCATTTGCAACTTCTTGATGTATCCCAGTATCAGCAATGGGTTGGATCTCTTCCATACATTTCTATGCTGATTGTCATCTACGATTGCTGCTCGTTTGCAACTTAGGTTCATTAGCTCGCCAAGTTATCTTTATATGCGATGCAGGTACTTGAAATTTCTCTTCTTACTCACACTTGATTGTTTGATTTGAATAGGAAACAAGACACCTTTTTATTGGTAATATGAAATAGATGTACTATGATTGTTAGGTGTTATGAATGTCCCTTTCGTGGATATTGCTCTTGCTCTCTGTTATTTGTTTGCGTACAACATATTGCTCAATTGTATCTAATAATTTGTTTTTGACATGCTATCATTTTTTCATTGAATGTGGCAGAAGGTTGATGAACCTTTGGCTCAAAGGTTTCATTCCTCAAACCAATGGAATGAGAAGGTCCATCATGAATCTAATGGGGATCATCAATCAGATAGTTCAGTTGATTACGAAAGGCATAGATTTAAGAATAATGTTTCTGTTGTTGATTCACACGGAACGCTAGTTGTCCATCAAGATGTTGAGCACAAAGATGAAGTTTCCATGCAAGTTGATACAGAATCTCGCTTTGAGGACAGCAAGTCGGACAGGATGGTAAAAGCTCTTACCAGTGTTCTGCCTCCAGTTGATAATGCTGGTTGCTCGCAGTTCTCATCACCATCTACAACATCTTTATCTGCTAGCAGGCAAGTAAAAAAGGATGTCATTCATCCTTACTGGTGAAATGATATTATGTTATTCGTTTGCATAAAATATTGAACATGTAAACTATTATGGGACTTTCCAGGTTTACAGTGGATGTAGAATATGATCCACGGATTAAGTTGTCTGGACATGGCATGATGCCAAAGTCTGATGCAAATAATCCCAACAGTCTCTGGAAGCAGGTACATATCTCTTGGTTCTAGCACTATTTTTTTCCATATATTTACGAGGAAGCCACTCTGATCTATGTTTCATATTTAGGACCTTGTTGTTAAAGTCCAGGAACATGAAGATGAAATTGTGCAGTTGCGGAAGCATCTTGCTGATTATTCTACCAAGGTAAAATGAATCATATGGAATATCTTAGCCCATTGCTTTGATGACTTTGATTTGATTGTTCTATCCATTTTTGTTAGGAAATATTTTACTTGGAGACGATATTAATTCTTTTTGTAACAGGAGGCACAAATACGAAATGAAAAATATGTTCTGGAAAAACGAATTGCCTATATGCGTTTGGTAAGCAGGGTTTTATTTTGAACTCAATTTCAATTGCCTTCCTTAAACTTCTTAATTTTATGATTTTCATCGTTTCCATTCTGATTGGTTCTCTGCGGTTGGACTTCTTTTCCTTCTTGGTGTTCTTCGTTAGGCCTTTGATCAACAACAACAAGATCTTGTTGATGCTGCTTCTAAAGCTCTCTCATATAGACAAGAAATAATTGAGGAAAATATTCGTCTTACATATGCATTGCAGGTTCGTTCCTTCCTATGCCATTTCTGACGTGGCTTCTGGTTTTTTCAGAATGCTCAATTTTGTTACCATTAACTAGTTTGATATAAATCTAGTAGCTATTAAAATGAAAATTGCATTTTCTTTCCTAATATGAACTCTAACGAACTCCTCGACTCTAATCTGGTTATATCAGGAAGCACAACAAGAGAGAACCACATTTGTATCATCGCTACTACCTCTTCTTGCGGAATATTCACTTCAGCCTCCTGTGCCTGATGCTCAGTCCATCATCAGCAATGTCAAGGTGAGCCTTTTAAGTATGTGGATTTGTATGAATCACCTTAGAACTTTGCAAGTTTACTGGAGGGATATGACTATGATAGTGGTACAGTGAGGATAAAAGGATAACTCTCCCCAAGACGTTTAACCTTCAGTTGTTATTATGATTCCATAGTGTCTAGTACAACTTATAAGCCCTCTATTATAGGGTATTTAACAAGCTATGTTCTAAAAATACTAAAAAAAAAAAAAAAACTAAAAAGCTTAAACCAAGAATTGACTTAACTACTCGGGTAATTCCCTACTTCAATTCCCACTCTCTTAAAAAATTTGTTCTCGAGTTCAAAATAGAAAGTGGAAAGAAGTTGAGAAATCATCCACCACTGGAATGATTTTTTGATGGTTGCAAAATAGTCCAACCGAAAAGGACTTTTGAAGCTCATCAACAAGCCAATGAAGTGAACCAATTCATCTCAATATTTGATGTCCATGCCTCCTATGTTAGCTCATCGGAATTTTGAATTCAACTTTTTGAATGATATGTCGACTATCCCATCAATCATTCTCCATCAACAGAAAAAACCTTCTCGGTCAAAGTAAGAAACATATGCATCATTAAACACTCAAGTGATCGGTTTTTCACTCTCCCTAAACTAGGGATCCGTTTGATGGTTGATTTTTAGTTTCTCTTCCCTCCTAGAAGCCCCTCAACCAATTTTTTTTTTTTTCAAGGAATCGAGAGTGGATGAATGTCTTATGGATAAAGCAATTTTTTGAATTGCAAAAGATACTGTGAAAATAGTAAAGCTTGGTGTTAATGATGGCCTAATAAGCTCAGTTTATCGGTTGGTGTCGATGAATTCAGATGGACCAATTCCCTTTCTTCTCAAAAACCCATTGACTCAATAACAAATCCCCATTCATGCGAATCCATCAAATAAAGAAGCTTTCAATGTCCAAAGTCAAAGGAAAAAGCCTATTTACACCAACCAACCGAAGAAACAATAGACTGACTGCAACAACCCAAGCCCACCGCTAGTAGATATTGTCCGTTTTAGCATGTTATGTATCGTTGTCAGCCTCACGGTTTTAAAACGTGTCTATTAGGGAGAGGTTTCCACATCCTTATAAGGAATGCTTCGTTTGCCTCTCCAACCGATGTGAGATCTCACAATTCATCTCTCCTTGGGGGCCAGCGTCCTCGTTGGCACACCGCCCGGTATCTGACTCTAATACCATTTGTAACATCCGAAGCCCACCGTTAGTAGATATTGTCTTTTTTGGACTTTCCCTTTAAGGGCCTCTGCTCGTTTTTAAACGCTTCTACTAGGGAGAGGTTTCCACACCCTTATAAGGAATGCTTCGTTTTCCTCTTCAACCGATGTGAGATCTCACACAGACCCAAGCATTGCTCACGATTTCTTGTAAGCTGGCATCTCTCAACCTTTGCTCATCATCATTATCCTTAGCCAACACTTCCCTAGATCTCTTCAACAAGGTGCATTTGGTTTCAGCTCAATTAGCCTATTGCATCCTGACAAGTAATCCTTGCTCTATAGGCATACTGCAGGGAGCTGAAAGTCACTTTCATATAGAGATTGAATCAGAGTTAAGAACTTCCCCACGAGGTGCATTGAAACTTTTTCCATTGTTGGAGCCTTGCATGGAGGATATATGGAGACCTCAAAGAAAGCACTATCCTTAACAAATATGATGGAAGTTAGTATTAAAGTTGAGGAGAATTCTTTCAGCTTCCTATCAGCAGTGTTACATCTTCCGTTACCTCCATCCTCGCCATTGATAGTCCAAATCGATCCATTTTTTGAAGTCGAACTATTATCGGCTACTTGACCAACGTCCATGGCAATCAACCCCAATCCTCATTAATAGAGGTACAAGTGTGTGCCTAAGTTGATGAAAGGGCAAAGTCACGTTTGCTCATCATATTGGGAGATCCTACACACACTCCCATAGAATCGTACCTTCGAGCACCAAACCCACCGAATAAGTTGTCCTTAAACTTCCTCCAGTTTTTGTGTGGATGACCTAAAGATTTGTGATTTGGTTGACTTTTTCGGAACAAAATTTTTTAACCTTTTGTTGCCTGTAACCAAGCCTTTTTGTGGATCTTTTTTCTCTTTTCCCTTATATCTCTTGCTCTCACTCATGGTTTTTCCCACCCACTTGTGGCTTTTGCTCTCTCATGCTCTCCTTGCATGTGAGTTTGTTAGACGCTGCAAGTTGTTAGTGTCACATTTATTGCCACCAGGTTGTACCTTCATGCATTGTTGAGAGAGAATATCATCCTGGTCGCCATCACCAGGGGAAGAAGGCAGGGGAGCGGCAACACTAAACACGTGAGTGGGAGAGGGAGTAAGAAAAGGGAGAGATTAGAGAGAGGAACAATACGAGAGTTAATAGGGAGGAAGAATGAAAAATATTTTAAAAGTTTGAGAAGGGTTTAGAGAATTTTATTGTGAAAAACCTGGTCAATCTCATTTGGGCCCAATTTTTTTAGCTCAATATGCTCTCTTTGCCCCCTCTTACTCAAATCCTTACCTTTAACCCCAACATACTACCTTCACTCATTTGCTCATTATGACTCCTATGCATTTATGTCTCTGCCCCACTCAACAGGTATTAACCCACCTTATTTCAACCTTTTCTTCACTTGGCTCACCAGCACATGGCTTTTGCATCATGCCTAATCCATCCAATAGAAGAAGAGTGCAATAACAAAGAAACTACCATAAAGTCATTGGGGAGCTTCAAAATTTACACCCTATCGTCAACTAAGACTGACTTAGTTAAGGACATGTCGATCACCACTTGATAAGTTTCAATACCTGGGATGTTAGGGTTGTGGGCTCTTGAAAGTAGAGAACCCTCATCAAAGATTTATTATCATTGTTCATTCTTCATGAGACTAAATTATCTTCTATCAACACTAGATTCATCAAGTCAAATTGGATCTCTAGGAACATTGGTTGGTAATCTCTCAACACTATTGGCTCCTCTTGGTCGCTACAACTCTCCTGAGAGGAGGCGCCCTTTCTTCCAGAGTTAGGGTCTATTTTGCTGAGTTTCTTAGAGAGAGTTGTCTAACACCTATCCACTTGTGATGGTTTCCAATACGTGTCTTCTTTTGGTGAAGGTTGTTCGAACTTTTCCTATGAGTATTGGTGGCATATTAATCCTTGGGAATGATCCCTCCCTATCACTATACATGGAGCTTAATCTTGGTTAGATCTTATCCTTCAAATCCCGTGACCCTTGGATTCTAGGGGTAATTTCAATGTTACTTGATGGCCTAGCAAAAAATTACCTACTCTTTGCCCACCGGAGTATGAAGCTCTTTAATTTATTCATTGAAAACGTTGGCCTTAGGGATATCCCTCTCCAAAACGGCAGGTTCACCTGGTCTTGTAATAGAGAAGCTTCCACTTTGTCTCACATTGATAGATTTTTAGTCTTTGACGAAGTGAGAGCTGAGAGATTTTCCTAAAAAATTGTCTTACTGATGTGCATTTTTTAAAATTTATATTAGATGAACATTGTTGTCTAGATTCGCTTTTTAATACAATATTAATGCCATGAAAATTCAATTCAAGTTCCAAATAATTATCCTTGATCTAATGAATTTATTTATTTTAACCTGAGACGAAACTTTTCATTGAATAAAGGAAAAAGATTAATTTATTATTACGGCTAAAAGAAGAAATTACCAATGATGTGCTAAATATTTCACGGACTTTATTTTTCCAAATAACTTCCAGAAGTTGCCTATTTTTCCCCCGAAACACTATATAATGGCCCTTACTCATGAATGCATTAATAAATGACTAATGTATGCTCTATTCTTTCATAATCCTGTCAAACTTGTGTAATGAGGGTGCAAGAATTTTACTGAGGTTTAATTACTCTAATAAATCTTATATAAGCTTTTAATTTGTTTTCTTTTAAAACAAGAAATGAGACTTCTCCAATGTAATAAAACAAGACTAATGTTCAAAAGATACCAGCTTTACAAAGGAGCAATAAAAGCAAAAAAATAACAAAAATAAAATATAATAACTATAAAGGAAAGATTAAGGCATTCCAATTGAGACACATTTCCTGTAGAGAAAATTCACCTAAGGCTTTAAGAGGAAACACCAAGATGAAGCCTTCAAACGAGTTAATTCAAAACTATCGAACCAAGGAAATTTCTTTTCCTGAAAAGTTATCTGGTTTCTTCAGCTCACAGTGTTGAACCAAAGCAACTTTTCCTTGGAATTCAAAAGAGGATGAATGAGTAATTGAGATATATTTCTTCTGACAATTTTGGAAAATACCCAATGAGGTTGAAAATCTCAAACTGGATGAGCATCCAAAAAAGACAGGATGAATATAATCTCAAAACAACTTGTCTGTTCTGTTAAAATAAATGGAAAGGTAACTCTTGGGTGTTTATGTATTCTTGCAGATTCTATTTAAGCACTTGCAGGAGAAGCTTCTTCTCACTGAGGTACTGATAATTTATTAGATTAATGATAGCTAGGAAACTGTAATTTAAACATTCATTTTCTTTGCTTCTCTTCATTGTTCTCCCAACTTACTTTGTGTTGATAGACAAAATTGAAGGAGTCCCAGTATCAATTAACACCTTGGCGCTCTGATGCAAGCCACTCAAGTTTTGCACCACAGTCACCCGTTCATTCAATTGGTGCAACCTTGACCACTTCAGTATGCTCACATCTCTCTTGTACCCTCATTTTTGAATTAATCTCCTTCTCTTAATTTTCTAAATTTTATGCCAGAATAAAAATGGGCTTGAACTGGTTCCTCAACCTCCATACTGGAACGGGAAGATGCCAGTTTCTTCTTCTGATGCTCAGACCACAGCTGATTGGGATCTACCAACTCATCATCAGATTGGTTTAGGTGTTGGTGTTGCAAAAAAGTTGGAACCAGATGATTTGGGGAGGTATTCACATCATGCAAGCAGGTGAGCCTGGTCACATGAAGACTGCTACTGAACTGAATACAATAACAACCATCCCGTTGTTGGTGCGTTCTGCTTTCATTGCATATTTTATGTTGCATGCCAAATGTGTTATTATTGTCCGGAGATGAATGTTGATTTACAACATTACTTATCTCATGAATGACATATTTCATTATGCTTTGGAACCCCTCGTATCATCTTTTGTTTGATTCTAATAATTTTCTCAGGAGTAGCGATCTTAATTTCTGATTATTGATTTGGGTCATCTTTCTCACTTCAACAGTACCACCATTTTTAGTATTTATTCAGTTATGAGGTATTTTAACATTTTATGCTTTCTGTTATATGCCAACAATCAATGAACAACCAAAAACGTTCATCCTTTTTAGGTTCTCCCACAAACATTATTATTTCACTGAAGTCCCAGCTTCCATAAGAGTGCACAAACTACATTAGCCTATTAAGCTTCACATGTTTTCTCGTACCTTCATAGCTTTAGGGTTGAAACTGTCTGACCTCACTTATTCTTAACTCCATAGACAGATCATTCTAGCCATGGGAACTGAATTCTCATGGAAAAAACATGAAGATTTTAGTTTTTGTCAGAATGAAAATAGAGTACGGTCCTATGGATTCAACTTCATCTTTGGCCATATTTTCAGATGACCTCCTTCTGCCCCAAGAAATATTGTCCATTAAAAATTTTGATTTCTTTGGCCCCTAATCACAGCTCCAGAGAATATGACCAAGTTCCTCAGTTACCTCCCTCACAAGAATACAACACATCATACAAAAGTTCGGGCTTGGTTGGACTGGACATAGGGGTTGCATAGAGATGATTGGGTCCTTCTCCACCCTCCTTTTAGCGAGAAAGGAAAGTTTTTGTGAAAGTGGGGCAAGTGATATTTTGTGGTAGCTTTGAGGGAAGAGGAACAATAAGTTTTTTAGTAGGCTTGAGAGATCTCCAAGTGATGTTTGGTCCCTCGGTAGTTTCTAGGTTTCTTTGTGGACTTTGGTTGATGAGCATTTTTGTAATTATCTGTTTGGTCTTATTTTATTTGATTGAAGGCCTTTCTTGTAGTCTGCTTCCTTTTGTGGGCTCAATTTTTATTTGTCCTTGTATTCTTAAATTTTTTTTTCTCAATGAACAAAAGAAAAGATCTCCACAATGTTTCTTGGTAGGATATCTAATTTGTGCACATAATGTTTCATTTTTTCTTATATTTCACAGAGAAGTCCGATTGATATCTTGGAAATCCATTCTCTTTGAGCGGGGTAATTCAAGCGGTTTATTGTGTTTGTCACCAAACTAAATGTGTTCTTACTTAAGTTGACACCTTGAAGGTCCTGGCTTAACACCCTCAAAGCCCTTGGGCAGAGGCATGTACAACTTTTTATATAACTTGATGCAAGATAACCAAATTGAAGCTAGAAGTTCTTGTGAGCCAACAAAGGGTCTGAACCATCCTGATGGAGTTCTGGATCGATGTAGAAGCAAGTGGATCATGTTGTTGAGAACCTAGATGATGAAATGAGATGCAACTTGAAGGATCTTGACCTAGATTAGAGGCAAGGTTGAGCCTTAGAACTTGACCTATAGTAGAGGAAAGTCGGTTAAAGGCACAATTGAAGGAAAATACACATACGAGCGACGTATATGGCCGAATTTCAAGCTATTGCATAAGGACTATGTGAGATTTTATGGTTGAAGATAAGCCTTGGTGACTTGAAATGGCTCGATAAAGTTGTACTACGACAATAATTCAGCTATCGTTATTGACCATAATTCTATCCAGTATGATAGGACAAAGCATATTGAAATCATTAGGCATTTGTTAAGGAAAAGTTAAAAGAAGGGGGTAGTATGCATGGGTTATGTGCCAACGACTTCAATTGATAGTTGTGCTAACAAAAGGACTTCATTTTCATGAGTTAGTATCTAAGTTAAACAATGAATGATATCTATTCCTCAGCTTGAGGGGGAGTGTCGAAGGAATATCCTTAATTTGAGGAAGGTTGGTGTAATCCTACTTAAGAAGGGAATTAGCCTATTTTTGGTTTCTTTTTTTCTATTGTTTTCTATTCCCTACAAGATTAGTTAGCTTTTCTTTTCTATTTTCTATTCCCTAGAGGATTATTTATCTTTTTTTTTTTTTTTT
>NW_019272086.1:141276-162119 GCF_002738345.1 Cucurbita maxima | reverse complement strand
TTTTTTTTTTTTTTTTTTTTTTTTTTTTTTTTTTTTTTTTTTTTTTTTTTTTTTTTTTTTTTTTTTGTCTTCTATTCCCTGGAGGATTTGTTTGCTTTCATTTGTTTCATATTTTATAATGTTTCCTAACCCCCGAAGGATTAGTTAGCTTGTCTTTATTATAAATAGGCCTATATACTTCTAGGAGAATAATACAAATTACTTTTGCTACAAATAATACAAGTTACTCTTTCAACATTTGTTGTATGCTTTGTTGCTATTAATAACATGGCTTTTCATTGCTTATGTTCCTGGTGATGTTCTTCACACTTACTCCCAAACTTACTTTTGATACTTTACTTGGTTCAAACAGTGAAGGAACAAACAAACAGGTGACATTTCGTGAGCCTGTAAGCAATAGTGAGATTGATGACCAGGATGTGGTCCACCAAACAGAGAGAGAACCTATCACCAACTGGAGTTCTGGGCAATCCCCTCCTCCCGCCACTCTCGATGAGCCAAGCTCTTCTCATTCTCCAGCTTTGCCTCCAGTCCTCGAGGAACCTTCACCTTCATTTTCTGAAGGCAAATATATTTATTCGGTCTTTGTTGTTAGCATGTCAGTAATAGTTCATATTGAACGGGGTTCACTCTTGGCTGCAGATGATGATCCATTACCTGCTATCGAGGCCCTTCAAATATCTGGCGAAGCTTTTCCGGGACAAGAACTCCAAGCATGTGGATACTCGATTAATGGAACAACTAGCTGTAATTTTGAGGTCCATTTTCATGAGCTCAATATTCTATCTTTTTGTAATCAATTTTTGCTCATAACTGGAATTCTGGTGACTACACTGTAACGAAAAGTGACTTCTGTGAGTAACTAAAAATATTTAAATGCATAACCTTTCCCTGTCTACATTTTGGGATGAGATATTCAGATCAAGCAGTTCTTGGGATTTTAATAAAGTCAGAGGGAAGTATTTTCCAGCTTCTTTGTGATGTGAAACTAAAATGTATAGCAAGAGTTTATGGGTTAATGCCAAACAAGCTTTAGTGTGGGGCATGTGGAATTATAGATATCCAAGAATCTTTGAAAGGAATTGTTTAGAATGGTATGAAGAGTTTATCTATTTAAGATTCATGGTTCTTTATGGTGTGAAACTTCAAGTTCTGTTATGATTTTAACGGAATTCGTTCAATTGGGAAGCATTTTTGTAACTTTTTTGGGTGGAGAGTTTCTGAATTTTCAGAGAGAATTAGTGCTTATTCTCGTAAGGGAGTTTCTTGTATTATGTTACTATATTTTTGTAACTTTTCTGGTGTTTCTTTTCTTTTCTTTTCATAAAATATTTAACTTTTATCATTTTCAGAAACGGGAAATTTTACAAGCAAGAAACTTGTGACATCCTTAGTCTTACGAGATGCGAGTTTGAGATGATCTTCTCTATTCCCCCTTTTTACATTTCTTATCAACATAGTAACTCTAATCTCAAAAAAAAAAAAAAAAAAAATGAAGAAGAAAAAAGAAAAAAAGAAAAGAGTTCAAGATGTCCTCTCTGTCTTAAAAATATTAACTTCAAAATTCGAATCTAGTCAAAGTTCTCACCCTGTCTCCTTACCATGCATGGGATTTTTCAATATTCTCCTGGATGTACTTCCGTTACTTTGCAATTTAGGAATGTCAAAACCCGTGAAGTATATGAGGCTGCAGACCTCAAGAATTATGGCTGAGCTACTTAACTATTGTTTCGTAACGACTGGTCCTTGTTTCAAATTGCAGTGGGTACGCCACTTGGAAGATGGATCTGTAAATTACATTGAAGGTATCGCTTCTGTGTGTGTTACATTTTGTTCCTAATGCCCCCTCCCTCCTAAATCTTATGGTGTTTTAAATAATAATAGGAGCGAAGCAACCAAACTATCGTGTTACTGCGGATGATGTTGACACCTATCTGGCTATTGAAGTCCAGCCTTTGGACAACAGAAGGCGCAAGGTGCTGTATCTGATTCTGATTTAAAATAAATATAATTTGTTGAAATTATAGTGTCTTGTTCACCCTTTCTAAAAAAAATCTGAAGTACCACCAAGTTTAATGGAGCATTTGGCTAGAGAGAAATGAAAGATCTTTTATAGGGGTAAGAGGTCGTGGAAGTGGTATGAGCTCTTGCCAAGTTTAATTCTTCTATTTGGACGTCCGTTTTGAAAGGCTGTTGGTATTATTACCTTGATCTTATTGCTTTTGATTGAACCCTTTTTTATTTTGTTAGATCTTTAGGTTCTGTTTTAGCTCCGTTTATGGGGGATATTTTTGTTTGTCCTTTTGTATTCTTTTATTTCTCCTGAATGAAAGCTTGATTTCTACCAAAAAAGGAAAAAGAAAAAAAATACCCAAATACATTGTCCAATCCACACGTCCTTCCCTCTACCACTCCTGGCCTTGGGCAGACACTTGGATGTTAGTTCTTGAGTTCATTTTATGTGTATGAAGGAACCTCAATTTCTCTGTATCGTGGTAGGATCCAGAATCAGTCAGCAATTGTGGGTGAGGGGCTAGTGATCTTTTCGATTGTTTAGAAAATTCATACAAATTTATTGATAACACAATACTGTTTTTTATGCAACAAAAATTTCTTTCACCTGTAAACGTGCTATTAAGTTCAACTGAATGGAAGTAAATCATATTTCATTTGCGTAGCCCAAGCCGATGAGAGAGATGTGCATGGTCAGGGAGCCATGAGTTGGAGTCTGCCTACATTTTACCTGTTGATGTATAAATAACTTGCATTCTTTGCCATTGCAGGGAGAGCTTGTAAAGGTTTTTGCCAATGACCACCAAAAGATTACTTGTGGTAAGTTTGTTGGTGACAGACTTTAGATCTGGATAAATGCTATAATTTTTTTTTCACCAAAAAAAAAAAAAAAAAAAACTACCGATGCGGATTTTCTATACCTAAATTTTGTATATTTTACTAGTAGTGTTCAAAAATTGGAGCGAGTGATTTTAAGATAGTTTTCAAGGTATTGGGTTAATCTTGGATAGGCGTCCATATGTTTTATTATACTTAGTATAGGACTGTGATATGAACCAGAACTAGCGAGTGGAAATGGGAATCAAAATATATTCTGAAACATCAACGGAAATTACCCAGTGTTAGTCTCTCTCTCTCTCTTTTTCTGTTCTTTTGTTTTTTTTAAGGGAATGGGCTTTTCAGAAGATGTGAAAAGTTACAATCAGTTCACAAACGTACAAAGTTTACAAAAAAATTTCTATAGGAAATGAAAAATCATTACCCTCCATCACTTCTGAAAGAAAACCAATACAAGAAAATCCTCAAACCCCTCATTTTTTTTCCATATAAAATAGTAAAAAGTAATAAGAATTAGAGGTGTTAAGCTTTTTATCATCTTGGCATCAGAGACCTTAACAAGATCCCTAGAAAAAAAAAAGAAAAAGAAAAGAAAAGACGACGTGAAGAACAAAATACACAAAGCAGATGATGACCCCAAATCATGAGAACTCAACTCTTTTTATAAACAGTCAATGCTTACCTCCTTATCTAGTAAGAGCAGATATGCCGTGACTGACATATCTCCACCAGTACTCCTAGCATAAATCAATTAGATTGTCTCCTCTGTTTCTCCTTAAAAACAAAAAAAAAAAAAAGATTGCCTCTGGGATTTTTTTTATGGCACTGTAATTCTTTTCCAGCACATGCTTGTTCTAGTCAAAGAGGTTTTTATCTTTTTGATCATTGGTTCTCTGTATGTATATATAGAAACAGAACTTTTCATTGATGTGTGAAAAGTTATCATAAATTCGGTGTTTTCTTTTCCATCATTAAAATTGTCTTTTAATTTCTTACAACTATTAAATTTGTCATTTTTTTAATGAAAATAAAGATTGTTGAGAACCTTCGGCGATTGTTGTAATAGCTCATAAGTTTCCTTGTAATATCAATTACTGTTACTTATCGTTCCGTCTCAACAGATCCGGAAATGCTGAACCAGATAGAGAAGACTCTTTACAGCGGTCATGCATCATATAAAGTATCCATGTCGGTATGCTTCAAATGATAAAAATATAGATAACATGGTGTTATTTACAGTACTTGTTTTATTTGTGTTCGTAAATGCATGTCTGCGTGCACACATGCATGCATATGGCCTCAAATTAATAAAGAATCTTAACCGTCCTGATTGTGTTCTTTGTTTTTTCTCCATGACAGACTGGATTTCTTGATATATGGGAAGCGGCTACACTGTCCATCAAGAGGGAAGGATACAGTATAAAATTTAGTGGGGCTAGTGGTGATGTCATCACGGAAAAGTTTTCTCCAAATACAGTTGTACGGTATCTGTAGTTTGTTTCATCTATTTCATATAGACCATAAAGAAAACCTAAGCCATATTCATTTGTCGAAACTGTTATGCTGCAGTAATTCTGCATCCCTGTCAATGATAAATGCATCTAATAGATTACAGTAAGAATTGGTGGAATAGTAGTCTGCCTGTGTAGCAGTTGTCACGCAGGATTAGTGGATCATAATTCCCCCAACTTTTTTCATTTGCACTCGGGAACTGAAAGTTACAATCGTGTTCTTCATTATAATTTCTTGACTGAAAGTTTTCAGCCGTGTACTTCAATTTATTTATTTTTAGCTTTTATGATCAAGAGATTTTGATTTTATTACTTTTCTTTTGGGTAGGTTTACTGCCTTGTGATAGAGTTGTCATCTAATCCCTCTTTCTTCTTTACAGTCACTTTTAGTCAACACCTTGATTTCTGATCTCAAAATAACATACTTCACATTGATTATTCTTTCCTATATTGATATTTACGTATATTTTCATCCTTGTAGGTTTCAATTCCATTTGGAAATCCTTCTGGGTTTATAATAATTGGTAACAATTTTGAGCATCAGTTGCGAGTGGATCACAATCCTGCTGATATTACCTGGTGAGTAGGGAATCGGAATGTATTTTCTCACAAATTATTTTGTTCCTTTGATTTTAGATCCCCACCCTTTGCCCACTGGAGGAAAAAGTGGAAAGAAAATAGGAGGAATTTTGCATTAATATTTAAGAACAAATTTTAAGTTGCCGGATTTCTTTAGAAGGGGAGCCATCATTATGCTATTTTCATGATCATTAGCGTTTTTTTATGAGAAATGTAAACTTACATGCATAGTATAAATATACAAAATCTTTGGAACTTATAATTAGATGTTCATGATATTAGATGCAAAGTCTTGCTGCTTGCGATAGGAGAATTTATTCTATTGAATAGCATCATAGTGTAACCCACAGTTCTTGATGCATGAGCCTATAAAAGAGTGTGGAGATTAGAATATATGGGACATTTTCCACTAAGTTGATTCTGAGAAAATGGTTTGTTATAATCTTCTTGTAGTCATTTTTTTGAACCTCCGAATGCTACAAATAGAATGCAGAAGACCAAATCCTACATGGTGTGTTCTTTGTTGGAAAAAGGAGGAATGTCTTCATATATATTTACATTCGGGTCATAGCAGAAATTGTTGGAGCCTTGTATCAGGATTAGTGAATATCAGATGGGTTTTTCTCGAGTCTAATAAAAAAAGAGATGTACGCAAATTTTGTACGTCTTTCAATAAGTAACCTGCTGTGATTAACACTAGTTGGAGTGTTTTTTTTTTTTTTTGGAAACTTCTCGGAATTGATAAAACTTCTCAATACTTTTTACTAAATCAGTTAAAAAATGCGTTTGATTGAAAAGAAATGCTTCTAACATTTTAGTTCATATATCATGATTTATTATTATGAAATGAAGACAATATTACAAAAGTTTGAACCGACCACTGTTCAGAACCATGCTGAATTGGGACTAGTGACCCAAAGTTTTTTTTGAGTGAAGAAAATTTAGACTTCGAATTGACCTTACTGTATTATCAACTAGGGAAGTTATCTTGACTCCAATAGATCAAGTTCCGACTCTGATTATAGAATGCAATTCATTTTATAATGTAATATTTTCAGTTTCATTGTCTTCAGTGATTTATTTATTTATTTATTTATTTATTTCTTTTTACTGCAGTTTGAGAGATACCATTGTGCTAACCTTGAGATTATTCATTCTAAGGGTATGTCTTCTCATTTTCTGTATCCAATTCTTTGCTTAAAAAGAACGGGATGTAACTTCTGTTTTATTTTCTTTTTGTTGGTGAAATCTTTTATTTATTATAGGTACCCACTTGAACCATTATATTTGGACGTATTAATATCTGTGAAAGTGCATTAAAGGTTTAGTTTTAGAAATGTAAATTATTGCCGAACATTCATTTTATGATCGAATTTTTTGCTTGATCACCGACCAAAGGAAGATCAATAGCTCTTTATTTCCTCTGCCCTGAATCAACTTCCCCCATGTGCAATCAAGCCTGAGAAACTAGGTCTAGTTAGAGGGCTATTCACGCATTTTAGTCTAGTTTCTAGAGAGCCTAGATTATCTTTTGCCTCTTGTTTAGCCTTCTTTTGACACATTTCTTTCTTAAGTTTCTCCAGAAAAATCCAAGATCCTTATATGAGTTCTCTTTAATTCACTTTTTCTATAACCGTTCTATACTTTCATGTTTCTCTAGTTGGTTACAATGTTTCACGCATGGATCTTCCCTCCTTCGTGTATGGCTACTGTCATTCTTTTAAACGAGTCATCTACCTATCCCGTAGCCCATTCATGAGCATGTCCTTCTACTTTTTTCTCTTCCGAGGATATGTTAATCTAATAATCACCCTATTTAGTATAATGTTACTGAACCAAAAATAGGAGGAAAATTTAATTTGTACCTTGAACTTTACAAGATGAGTTGTTTTTTATTCAACTTTCATAGTGATAGACGACTGATGTAAGGTAGGATTGTTCATCCCGGAAATCAATGTGTTTGTTGCTATATTTTGAAGCTACTGGTTATAGCATAGATTGAAGAGAATTTTTTGGCCCTACTTACGTCTTCCAAGTTCTTGGGGGAACTGTGAGAGGAGAGAACTACTTTGAGGCTTTTAAAAGAAGTGAGAAAGATGAAGATATTAGGAATAGTCTTCTCTTTCGTAATTAGATTTAGGAATTTTATCTAATGATGTGCCCTGAATCACAATCAGCACTTCTTCGAGACTTAGAAAGCGATTGTGTGTATTTACTCTTGTCCTTAAGTAAGTCAGCCAACTCAAACTTGGATCATTGGTGGCACAAATAGCCTATCTCATTGACTTACTCTGTAATTGAAAAATGGTTTAGAAAAACGAAGTTCTTTTCTTTTGTAATTAGATTTAGGAATATTATCCAATCAACTAGCACTTGTTCGGGACTCACGAAACAATTGAATGACACTAACTCTTGTCCTTGACTAAGTCAACCAATACAAAGTTGATCATTGGTGGCACAAATGGCCTATTTTATAGCTCCTAACCTTGTTCTGGAAAGACAATTTTAGAAAACAAGATTAGAAAAGGTTTTGTAAAACGTTTTGGTAAGCATTTTTGAGAAAGTAAATGTTATAAGCTGACAAGCAGAGACAACATCTTTGATAGCATATAACTCAGAAAGGAAGATTTGAGAGCTAGTCATATCCTCCTATAGTACATTAGGAGGCAAATTGCCTTTTATAGTGGTGAGAAGTATTGCGCTAACAAAACTACAAGTAAATAACTGTGCTAGAACGGAAAACATACAATGAAATAAAAGTAAAAGGTTTGGAATGGGCATTTAGCTATGAGCAACATGCTTTGGACAGATGTCCGTAATTGTAATTATTCTGTTGATATGACCCTTACCTTGAATTTGTCTCCTCCACCTCTCTTAGAAGAGCTAGATCTAGTGTTACCTCTAGTTGAGGAAGCATGATTTCGTCTCTACACCTTGAGATTGATCATTATTGAGGTTGACACATGCTCTACAGTTGCACAGACGGTGGAAAGATCTTGAAACCGTTGCTCATATAGTTTTGACTTCACCCATAACTTCAATTCTTCGGCAAAAAGTAGAACTTCGTCTTCCTCGAATATTAATCGTGTGTTTCAATTCCCTTAATTTTTCCCTCACCAACAGCATTCTGGAAAAATTGTGAATGATGCTCTCATTTCAGTCTTTCCCAAGTGTCTACACTATATTGACCATTCTGGATATATTGCCTTTGGCCAGTGTAAACATCAAAAAATGGATAGGAACCATACACCAAAAAAATTACAAGAAAAGTATATAACTATTCTAGAGGGAAAGACATACAAAGAAAGTAAGATAAAAGGTTTGGGATGGGCATGCGATCACGGTCACGGACACATTGCACTTGAATTTCTAGTTTACACCCAATTTATCATTAGTGTCTACTAAATCTGGTCGTTATCAAGAATGGAATATCAGTTTATCGCCAATGTGGTTTAGTCCCGTTCTTTTTGTCGTAATTACTTTAAAGTGATGTACTAACAATGCAAAAGGTGTATGAGCGTTCACTATTTTCGGACACGCTTAAATCTTTAGCTGCTTCGTTATCTTCTGCATTTCTGGACGGTCTTGTGAATGTGATTGAAGTTGTACTGTGCTTTTTTTGCAGGCTGGCGAGAGAAGGAAAGGAAGAAAGAGAGTTTTGTTCTTTCACAAGTAAAGAAAAATAGTAAATGCAAAGTTTTCCATTGCCGTTTTTTTTTACCTCTCTCTATTTTATGTCAGTTTTGTTGAATTAGCTCTTTTCTCAAGACTTTATTTATGAGAAATGTATATGATGGGTAAAATGAGAATGAAACAGTGCCTTCCTCTCGTTACGCCACTTGAGCCTTCAGCTTCACTTTTTGTTTATGCTCTGAATAATATATGATGCTGTTCAAAAATCCTTAGTGCAGCTCTCAACAAGGTTCATTAAATTTGGGGGCTGCTCTTCCTCTACCCAAGTGAAACACTTGGAATATGTTTATTGTATGGACGGTGGTACGTAGCCCTCTCGAATACCCGCTCGTGAAAATATCATATTGTTCGGATTCAAATTTTAAAAACTAGTATATATATATGCAACTTATTGTTAGTGTCCAGAGCTCATGGAAATATCATATTGTTCTCTCCCTCTTACTTCTTCCTTCCCTTTGTATTTTGCCACCGTCTAACCATTCATTACCTGTTTAACAGCTCGAGCTTGCCATTAGTAGATATTGTCTGCTTTAGTCCGTTACGTATCGCCGTTAGTCTCGATTTTGAAACGCATCTACTAGGGAGAGGTTTTCACACCCCTATAAGGAATGATTTGTTCTACTTTCCAATCAACGTGGGATCTTACAATCCACCTCTTGGTGGCCAGTATCTTTGCTGGCACATTGGTCGGTGATTGACTCCAGTACCATTTGTAATAGTCCAAGTTTACTGTTAGTAAATATTGTCTGCTTTAGGCTGTTATGTATCGCTTTCATCGTTTCAAAATGCATCTACTAAAGAGGAGTTTCCACACTTATAAAGAAGGTTTTGTTAATCTCTCCAATCAACGTGGATTCTCACAACTTACTCCAATGAACTGTGAAAGGCTCCATCGCATTACTTGCCTATGTCCTAAGTATTATGTTCGGATTAAGGAGTCGGACTATAATATTTCATTTCTACATAATATATATTTTTTTTAATTTAAAACATCATCCATTATTCTTGTCCTAGACCACAAAGTGTAGCTGAAGTTCTCAGTCATCAGTCGTCTCCTCCTCTAGCAGCTGGTGTTCCCACAATGAGTGGAAAATTCAATTCCTTGTTTCTGTTTGGCTCTCCCTCTCCATGTCACTGTCTTTGGTCTCTCTATCTTGTTTCTTGTAATTGAATTTGGCAACTTGCAAATGTTGTCATTCTTATCTTTAAGGATACTTTTTTCAAACTTTATGGACTACAAACATTATTATGATTGTTTTGTGTAGCTTAGCATGTGGGCTCGCGAGTGGGTGAAAGCTTGATAGGTGTTAGTGTTAAATCACGTGATAGATGTGACGTTGGTTGTGTTGGAGATGAGTGATTTTGATGTCATCTTGAGCGTGGATTGATCAATTGAAAACTACACTAGTATAGATTGTTTTCACACGGAGATTATGTTCAGCATTGAAGGCAACAAAGTGGATCCACTAAGACGTTTGGGGTATATTGGCTAGAATGACTAACACATGATGTATTGAGGCTGGTATAACCTCATTGTCGGTAGTTAGGAAATTCGTTCGTTAATGTGTTCCCAGATGACCTCATAGGGTTACCCCCCAACATGTGAGGATGAATTTAATATTGAGTTTGAGTTGGGGATAATCTTGATTTTCAAGACTCGTGTCAAACAAGGGTTTCATACGTTTGAGTGTTCCATCACAAGGAGTACTAATACTATTTGTAAAGAAGAAAAATGAGTCAATGTATATATGCATATATTATCACGAGCGAGAAATAAAGTATCCACTTCAACAAATTGATTACTTATTTAACAATATTCTCTAAGATTCATATACAATCAAGAAATCATAGGATTGAAAAGAAAAACATTCCCAAAACGACATTTAGAATGAGGTACGCACAATACAAGTTCAACGTGATGTTATTTGGGTTAACAAACACATTGACAGTCTTCAATACCCAAATGAATAGAGTATTCAAGGAGTTTTAGATATATTTGTAATAGTTTTTATCAACGATATCCTAATATACTCTAAGATGGACAAAGAACTTGAGGAGCGTCTGAGAAAGTGTTTGTTGACTACTATTAGAGTAAAATGATTGTATGCCAAGTTTCCCTGCTTGAGTTTTGGCATTCGAATCCAGTCGGAGAATACATTTTTTCCCGGCCAACATTTTGGCTCGGCTTGAGTATGCTATGCTCGGATCTTTTTTTACTAGTTTCAACTCTTCGGAAGCGTTTAAGGTTAGTATGACTACCTTCTAACTAGTTTAAATTATTTGAAGTCAATCTAAATTATTTTATACAAAAGTAGGTTTGGCTATTTAAATTATTTAAAATTAAGTTAAATTATTTTATGCAAAATTAGATGAACCAATTAACATACTAGAATTCTAATTTAGGATTGTAGGACTCTTTTTGTAGAATTAAATTTGAGAGAACAACCTTAAAATCGAGGTCATAGTAGCTTCGGAGTAGACCAACCAAATAAATGACTCTACTATCAGTATGGTTGGAAGAGTTGTCTTATGTATGGTGACACGTGCCCAGTGGCACTGTACGTGTCATATGTTTGATACGTTTGTTATGTATAATGATATGATATGTTTCAATGATACGATATGGTTTGTGATATGGTGTGCTTAGGTATGCCAAGTAACATTAAAATATGAATGAATGTCGTATTACACCTCGATGAATTATAATATGTTATGAAATGTCTTGGTATGCGATAAAATATTTGAGATAAGGAAATTTATGATGTTAAAGGTTATGCTATGAATGAAATGAAATTGAAAAGGGGTTATCTTGCCTGATTTATTTACCATGAAAAATGTTGGGACCTCATGCATAAATGTATGTTTATCTGCATCGGGATACTTCCCCTTATGATGAGTATGAACACATACGTTATGAAAAGGAAAATGATCGTTATTCCTTTTGGGTGTCCAACAATAGTACCGGAGATGCTAGCTCGACCAGCAAGATGCCTAGGAGGTGTGCGAACCGGGTGGGTCTATGCTCGCACGTGTGGGTCATGTGTAGAGTAGTAAATATATATCCAATTACCGAGATTAGAAAGCTGCCTAAGAGAAGATTTTTAACGATAGGTCTCATTCATATTGCATGTTTCCATTCCGTAACGTGAATAGTGGAGTCACTTACTAAGTATTTCTTAAAATACTCAAGACTTGTGCTACTCTTATATTTTCCAGTAATTTTCATTTAAAATTGAGTTAAATATATATATTTTTTATTATTATTATTTAATTTAAGAGAATAATTGAAACAAAATATTTCCTTTTTCCCATCTTACGTACGCAGCAATCATCATTCAAAGCTTCCTTTTTCTCTAAACCCTATTTCACGTTCAGATCCCTCCCTCCCATTACCAGTCGCTGCACCCCCACCCCACCCCACCCCGGACGCCGTCTCAGCGGCTGCCGCCGCACGCTGCAATCCCTCTCCCATTATCTAGCCTTTCCTAGCAATCGGAGTTACTTATCTCTGTTTTATTTTCTCAGAAACACGGTGGTTCAGCTCCTAATCCGCGCCATTCGTAGGATCCTGCCGCTGCCGCTCATTTTCGGATCCCCTAGGTCTTATTTTTTATTTGTTTTGTTCGTTTGTTATGTTGGTTTATTCTCTTTCACCCATGGAGAAGAACTTCAAGAGTATGTTCTTTTTCTTGTTGAGTTCTTCAACAATTGTTCAACTTATGTAAATGAAAACATAAAACTAGAAATGTATCCATCTCTTATTAGAAAAATGAAGAACAGATTGAGTCGATAAGTAAGAACAAAAGATGTATCATTCTTATCCGAATCCAATAAATAAAGAAAAAATAATGGGTTTAAAAGATGAACAGAGGTTGTAGGCTGGCAATGAACAACTTGTTGGTGTTGTTATCAATCATTTCTTAAAAAAGAACGGCATAATTATTTGGCATACAAAGAATACAAGATTTCGAACTGCAAACTGATTCGTAATTTCTTGTTTTTCTTTTCTCATAAAAAATTCAGGGAGGTACATATAACTTTCTTTTACTCTGCAGGGGTTGCAAGGGATTTTGAGTTTATCGTCGAGGAAGGTAGTTGTTAATTGAAGGTTATCTTGTGCTACCATGGCGACCAGTAAGTCTCATCTCACCAAGCCTTTCCCTCCATTTTTGTGTTCCTTCATTTTACTTTTGTTATATATGTTTCTTAAGGATATTCTTTGGGTTTGTGTCAACTACAATATGTCTCACATGCTTTGATTCTTTAGGGCTTATGTTTGAGAACTCATGTGAAATTGGGGTTTTCTCCAAGCTCACAAATGCTTATTGCTTGGTTGCAATTGGTGGCTCTGAGAACTTCTACAGGTTCTTTATTTCCCTTTCCTGTTTCCTGACCTTGTTTTGAACTGAAAGCAATTTCTCATGAATATTTTCCATGTTTTAGTGCCTTTGAATCTGAATTAGGTGGTGTCATTCCAGTCGTTAAAACATCCATCGATGGCACGCGCATTATTGGTCGTCTATGTGCTGGTTTGTAAAACTTTTGTTCTTTTTGTTTCATTATTTTCTGCACCTTCAAAGTATGATGAGTACCCATTAATGATGTGACGCCCAAACAACTTATGGTCATGTTTCCATAACATTGTATTTCTTTTTCATATTTCTTACTGCAGGAAACAAAAATGGGCTTCTTGTACCACACACCACTACTGACCAAGGCAAGCTTCTTTTCAATCTTCTTGTTACATTACATCTTTAGTTTCATAGTTGGGGTGTATGCCTGCAGTACTACATCTCTTTGAATATATTTGTATATCTCTTTATCAAGTGAGAGAGTTTTGAACTGAAGCTAATGTAAATAAAAACAATATGCCTTCCTGTTAAATTTCTGTTCAAATGGTCGTTTGTTCTATTTTTTATACTAATGATATCCAACTCTTGCCATTTACATGATAAAATTGTAAATGGTCACCACCTTGATCAACAAGAGACTCAGGTTATTTTCATTTATGATTGCTTTGTGAGCTCGAATTATTAAATTCTGTATGTCGAGTTGGAAGTTCTATTTTGTGCTGTTGATGAAGCGTTATGAGTATTTCTTATGTAATGTTAGTTGTTACCTACCAAATCAGAGAAGTTTATTTTATTCTTTTATTCTTTTTGCAATTCATTGGATAGGATATTCTCCTTTTTATAATTCATCTCGTCAATAAAATGTTACTGTTTTCTATTTAAAAATAATAATAATTTTGTGTGCAGTAAGGATTCGAATAATTATCTATAAGTTTATGATTTCAGAGACTACATCATTATGCAATAATGAATTCATTGTCTTGCACGTGATGCCTGAAACTGTCGGCACTAGCATTATTAAATTTGTGTCTATACATCTAAGTGAGGACGCATCATGAAATTAAGTTTGATCCAAAATCTTCTTGATGTTCTTTAATTTATGTTAATAGGTAACGATGTGTATTGCCAAATTACATAACTGACACTATGTTCCAATTCTTTGTGTTTTTGAAGAACTTCAGCATTTGAGAAACAGCCTACCTGACCAAGTTGTTGTCCAACGTATACAAGAGAGACTGTCTGCTCTGGGGAATACAATTTCTTGTAATGATCATGTTGCTCTCACACATACTGATCTCGACCGGGTATTTATACTTGTCCTTCCCGCTTCACGTCGTGCTTCTAGTGGCACTTTCTACAACACCATCGGATTGTTTAGCTTGCAATCTTGTTCTCCCATTTCAATTTGGAAATTTCAAATCTATGTAATATCCCAGTTCCTAGAAAATGTTCAAGGAAATAACTCGTACCCGCCAAGGAAGCAATGACTTCTTCGAGCAGTGTCCGTAATCTTTTATGAATGGAGTCTCAATGGTTGAGCGCATTTCCTCATATATACAGGACATGGTGTAGAATATGGACTCGTTGATTGGATTGGAGTGTTCTAAAAAAATTGATTTCTTGCAAATATACTTATGGAACGCAAGACTGCTTTATTTCTCTCATCCATTCCTCTGTCTACTAAAAGAAATATGTTATACAGGACATGGTGTAGAATATGGACTCGTTGATTGGATTGGAGTGTTCTAAAAAAATTGATTTCTTGCAAATATACTTATGGAACGCAAGACTGCTTTATTTCTCTCATCCATTCCTCTTTGTCTACTAAAAGAAATATGTTATTATCTCATTGATCAGGAAACTGAAGAGCTCATTGCTGATGTTCTTGGAGTAGAGGTCTTTAGGCAGACGGTAGCGGGCAACGTTCTCGTGGGAAGCTACTGTAGCTTCACGAATAGGGGTGGCTTGGTAATGTTCACCTTCCTTGCTCCTTTTTAACCAAGTGTAGTCTCCATATTGAACTTTCCTTCAACTTCATATGAATAAAAATCCTCTGAAAGTTGGACTTGTGCAAATACTCAACAGGTTCATCCACATACGTCCATTGAAGATTTGGATGAGCTATCAACCCTTCTTCAGGTCCCTTTAGTTGCTGGAACAGTGAATCGTGGAAGTGAAGTGATTGCTGCTGGATTGATAGCAAATGACTGGACTGCATTTTGTGGTTCAGACACGACTGCAACCGAGTTATCGGTGATCGAGAGCGTTTTCAAATTGAGGGAGGCTCAACCAAGCTCCATTGTTGATGAAATGAGGAAGTCACTAATAGACAGTTACGTGTGAAGTGTCTTGTTCTGCTACACCTGATTCTTGCAAGCAAGCAATTGTTATTACTGCTTCCTTTTTCCTTTTGTTATATTTAACAACTTTGTGAGTGTGTAATTCGACTCTGCCCTTAATAGTGTTTTGGTTGAAGTTGGGATCCATATTTGCTATTACAGATCTGTTCAATGTTAAATTAGGGTGGTTAAGTTCTTAAACTTTAAATTAGGGTGTTTAATCAGTGTCTTTGAGTCGGAGTTTTAACTTTATGCTTAACATAATGATTTATTTTAATAAGAAATACAATAAAATTAGCAAGAGATCAACTTCGCAGATCAAAATATCATTTACACGTCTAAATATGTAATATTCTCACATACATGAGGTATATGACTTAACTGGAAGTTTTGAAAATTTTGGTCCCTAATCAATAGTTTTCTTTTAGCCTATGTTCTATTGAAAGAAAAAACAATATTAAACACAGAAGGAAGCTGCTCTACATGATGCCAAATTCGACACACGGGTAATCACGAGTTATGGCTATAAATATTATCAATATGACACTCTATAAACGTGATCAAATTCGACTCATCGTCTTATAAGTAAGATGGAGAATGGATTTTAGGAGTGATATCAACATGCATGCAAGTACTCTCATTAGTAGATTAATAAAAGTTGGGATATCTCAGGAATCATCAGCACATGTATAAATTGAAAATTTATCACTACTCTCAAACATTAACCTGAAAACAAAACGGTGGTAACAAAATTGTGTTCATCCGCTAACCATATTTCGAAGTCCCATCCTAAGAGAACACATGGGAATCCCTTTTAAGTTCTGAAGAATCGAATCCATACAAACGCCCTAGCTAGCTCGATAACACAATTGAGAGCGAAGAAAACTGACCTCAAAATACATGGCACAACTCTTCAGGTTAAACTGCACTTGAACCAAAAATCTACTCTGGGATCATTTGCTCATTATCGGCATCGGCCTCCGTCTCAATTTGTGGCTTTGATGGACCTGTGCCCGGAGCCTGTTTCTTCTTAATACCACTAACAATGTCGTCAATTCTCAGCAGCATGCAGGAAGCTTCTATAGCCGTCTTAAAAGTTTGCGACTTTACATTATACACATCCCAAATCTGAATAAAGCAACATGATTAAGCGTAGAAGTAGCTCAGTCCTAGTGAAGAACAATTCAAAAACTGTAATCATCAGAACAGCACAGATATTTGAGAAAAATCTAACTATTTTAGAATTACTTATCTTCTGGATTTATTATTAAACTCAAGCAAAGATATTGTTACACTTCTCAAACTCATTAATTGCAGCGTTCGGGTCATCTATCTCTAAAAAAATGAGGCATAGATTTCCATCCAAAGAAGTTGAAATGACAACTAACTATGTTTACAATTTTCAAACCTCGTGAATTGGTTTCCATTTTTGGACAAAGGACGATCGAGAGGTTTGATTATATAACATTACAAAAGCTATACCCTAGGGGAAGGGAAAATTATAGGCTAGGGGGAAAAAATCATACCTTGCGCTCTTTCATGTCGGTGATTTCACCAGTGTTTCCATCTATGCCTGTCCATGCGTTTTCACCATTGGCGTGCTATAAAAGTGGCAGGAAATAGGAAAAATCAACACAATTCTTCTCAGAAATGAAGCCTCCAGGCTCCTAACATATCGCATCTTACTCAAAGTTCAATACCTTTCCCTGCAATGCCGTCATGGTTCTTATCACATTCACCCCACAATTCTGAGCCAAAGTTCGGGGAATGGCTTCAAAAGCTATGGCAGCAGCTTCATAAGGCCACTGTTTCAATCACATAATTGGAAAATTTTCAATTTAGCCACAAAACGTAAGGCAGCAGCAAACAAGATCGCAGTTAACCAAGAAAATCTTGTGGTGGGCATGCCATAAATCATGTGAAGAACAATGACTCCCTAAATTTGGCATAAGTATGAGCCCACTTGGTATGAGGGTGGGTCCAAATTAATCCACAGCGAACAATCAATGACAGTTTTCTATTATAAGGGTAATAATCAATATTATCCATACCAAGAATGAACATTATGAGTATTCCACATTTCAAAAAAATAAATGAAAAGACAAAAGAATTTACGATTACCTTTTCTATGCCTTCAACCGAAGAACTCTTTTGCTTCAGCGTAGCAGATACAGTCAACTCAGTAGCACCACCTCCAGGAACAAGTTTTGGATTTTTTATTATGTTCCTTGCTACAGACATGGCATCCTGAATCGAAAAAATAACAGACATGCTCAGTATGGGGAAAAACATGAAAAAGATCCTCCCCAATATCATATCATTAAGTTACCTGCAAATTTCTTTCCACTTCATTCAAAAGATCTTTACTAGCACCTCTTAGGAGCACAGTACAAGCTTTTGGGTCCTTGCAATCCACTATAAATGCAAAAAATTCATCCCCTATCTTCTTAACTTCAAATAATCCAGCACCAGTGCCAACATCTGATTCCTGCAACTCATCAGGTCTATTCACAATTACAGCACCACATGCCTTGGCTATTCTGTTATTGTCTGTCTTCCTCAACCTTCTAATTGCACTGATACCAGCTTTGCTCAGGTAATGACAAGCCAAATCACTGAGGCCCTTCTCGGTGATAACCAGGTCAGGTTTGAATTTGATTATTTGTGCACAGATATTCTCAATGTATTCTTCTTCCATTTTCAGAAGAACTCCCCAATCTTCTTCTTTGACCAACTCGGCATTTGTCTGGTTTTCACCTTTTTTGTACTCTAGGGGGCAGTCGAGAAGAATAATACGTGGATCGACAATCTTTCTTCTCATTTTTCCGGGGGCAATGACATCCTTGTTAAACATCACTCCTTTAAGAACCCTTGAATCTTCTAACTGACCACCTGGAACTTTCTCAACCTTTATGTACTTCTTGATGTCTACTTCACGTAAGCCTTGGCCAAGATCAACACCGACAATTGCAGTGGCATCAATTGCTAAATCCTGGAAGTTGATCAATGACATAGCTGAATATACAACACCTCAGCATTCCACTAGTTATAATTGTAAGCTTATGTGGGTGAATGAACTCAACCAGCCTAAACATTCTATAAATAAGATTCTAACTGCCTGTAGCCTATACACTATCTATGAGTAACAGCCTAAACGTTCTTTAATCTTCAATACCATTAGAAAGGAAACCCTTGAAATAACTAAGTTTAAAATGCACTAGAAAACTTATACTATCTACAAATAAGATTCTAACTTCCTTTAGCCTATATATATATATAACACGAAATGAAAATAAATCAAGCAACAAGTCTAGAAAAATCCCCCCAACAAATTTTTTAACATTAAATCTAAAGATCGGGCATCCTTATAGAATAAGTACATCAAGGAACGACCAAACAATCAATGAATCAAGTTGTCTTCTGAAACTACCTTCTAAAAATCCTAACATTGAATCTAAAGATCTAGTATCCTTATGGAACAAGAAGATCAGGGAACAACCAAACAATCAATATTTTAAGTTTTCTACTGCAACTAATCCACAGAGGCCTATAAGCATATCCAGACTTCTAATCATGAGTCACATATAAGGTAGAAAATATATAAACAAATGTAATTGCAAAACAATGTCAATAAGGTAGATGAGTTAAGATTCTTACAGCTATCAAATCTCCAAATTGACTTGTGAACTTGGTGCCTATGCAGCTTTTAACCAGCCCCAACATAGCAGTGCCTGCCACATGATACTCATTAGTACGGTAGAGATTTTTCCAATTAATATTACATTAGCTTTGATGAAGAAAGAACAGTAATTGTTCTAGAGGAAATATATTGAAGCAACAATCTTTTATCTGGTTTTGATATTGAGTAACTACAGCATCTGATGTCTAAGTTAGTAGACATGATTATGTGGTAGCCATTTCACTCAACAGCTCAAAGGTAAGGACGTTCAAGCAACTTACGATCCTTCACATCGATGTCCACTGCTATTTTATCAAGCACAGCAAGTGCATCTTCCAGAGCTTTATTGTAGGCTATAACAAAGCACATTTAAGTTCGTAAGGATCACATTATGAACAAATCCAAGATGAAACTGCTGGCTGGAAAAAGTAAAGTACCTCGGCAAATGACTGTTGGGTGATAATTTTTCTCAATGAAGGCCTCAGCAACATGGAGCATCTCACCAGCTTCAATGTTGAGAATTAAGAATTAAAATTTAGAAAAGAACTAAAGTGAGAGAGAGAATCAACTCAATGGACCAACTTGATCACTAATGTAAAGTTTTAAAAAATTTAAAAAGAAAAAAGATAAAGAAAAGCTTCCCACCCGACATTCCAAAATAATCCCTCATACAAGAAAACAAATTTGAAACCAATTCAGGGCAACGGTTAATTGTTGATGCTCTGTTACAAAAATAAAGCATTATACACTGGTCCAACACATACCAAGCACAATAACTGATGTAGTTCCATCTCCTACTTCCTCATCTTGTGTCCGGCTAAGTTCAATCATCGACTGCCAGCAGCAAAAAGTCATATCATGCCATATCGATAAAGCATTAAACAGCAAAGTGAAAAAGGAGGGAAATAACAGGTACAAAGAAGAATACAAAAGGAAAATAGTTAGAAATAGAGAAAAAGAACATTGATAGAAAACATGCTTTTGCCGCTGGATGTGCAATATCCAATTCCCGGAGAATAGAATTTCCATCATTGGTGACAACGATCCCTGTTGAATCCCGAGAGAGTAGTCAGAAACTGACTCGAAGTACAGAAAACAAAATTAACAAAA
Organism: Cucurbita maxima; assembly: GCF_002738345.1. Classification (NCBI taxonomy): domain Eukaryota; kingdom Viridiplantae; phylum Streptophyta; class Magnoliopsida; order Cucurbitales; family Cucurbitaceae; genus Cucurbita; species Cucurbita maxima. The sequence goes on along the minus strand of NW_019272086.1, from coordinate 142,006 downwards.
CCGTGTTGACGCTACTTGAAACAGTTAAAAAGTGACAGAATATTATAAACTTGTGACGGCAATATCAAAATAGTTTCATTTTTTCATCTGACTATAAAGTTCTGATTTCTCGAAAGAAAGGGAAAGAATAGAAACACCTCCACTAGCGTCAAGTAACATCTTCAACATAGATCTCGGCCCCAACGTGGTACGGATAATATCAGCAACAGCCTGCAGGACAAGTGGAAATGGAAATGCAATGAAGTGGTATGAATTTGAGAGAAAAGTAAAGCGTAAGAAGCAAATAACACAAACCTTGGAAGCCTGGATATTAGCATGGTGAACCTTGGTTCCAGACTCGCGTTTTAAAGAATCTTCTGCTCAATTGACGAACATACAAAACAGTTAGACAGAAGAATAGAAAACAGATGGATCGAACAGGCGAAATGTTGGGAGAACATTGAAAACATCAGGTAAAATCCTCATTTGATCTGAGATCTAAGAAACAGAAGACGAGATCATGCAAGGAAATGAAAAGAGAAATGCGGGAAAGGGATTAACTGAGAACGAGAACTGGAGCGTGCATGGTGACCGGCTTCGATGGAGATACCGACGGCGAAAAACCCACGGCAAAACCCTAGAAAGAGTTGTAGAGGAGAAGGGTGGAGAGAAGAAAGGTTTTGTTAAGTTCCGCCTGAGAGCAATAAAAACTCCATTCAATTTTCCCTCTTTTTTTTTTTTTTTTTTTTTT
>NW_019272086.1:100110-141204 GCF_002738345.1 Cucurbita maxima | reverse complement strand
CCTTTTTTTTTTTTTTTTTTTTTTTTTTTAAATAATAAAACCATTTTTATTAAATAAAAACAAATATTAATGTGTTATTTTTTAATTCATGTTGTCTTTGTAAAATTTTCAAAATTATAAGGGTAAAATAGTAAAATATGTATATATTTTTTTTTTTAAGTAAGAAAATTTGAAGTCCTATTTTAAACTTTGAAAAGTTTTTGTAACAATCCCGACCCACTGCTAGCAGATATTGTTCTCTTTGGATTTCTTCTCAAGGCTTTCAAACGCGTCTTGTTAGGAGAAGGTTTTCACATCCTTATAAAAAGTGTTTTGTTCTCCTCCCCAACCAATGTGGGACATCACAATCCACCCCCCTTCGATGTCGTTACATATGGTATCAGAGTTAGACACCGGACGATGTGTAAGCCTTCTCGATGTTCTCCAAAGGGGTGTAGACACGAGGCGGTGTGCCAGTAAAGACATTGGGCCATAAAGGGGGTGGATTTGGTGGTGGTCCCACATCAATTGGAGAAAGGAACGAGTGTCAACGAGGACGTTGGGCCTCAAAGGAGGGTGAATTATGATGTCCAACATTGGTCGGGGAGGAGAACAAAACACTCTTTATTAGGGTGTGGAAACCTTCCCTTAACGTTTTAAAGCTTGAGGAGAAGCCCAAAAAGAAAACTCAAAGATGACAATATCTACCAGCAGTGAATATGAAGCGTTTTAGTTTTAATAATACTCCTAAACTTTTAAAAAAAAATTTCGAAAATACCCTTAATTTCTTTTTACTGTGTTTCAAAAATATTTTAAAAAATTCAAAAATACTTTTTCTTTTAATACCACGATTCAAAAACACTCATGAATTTTCCAAAATAACATTAAAAAAGTTGTAGATAATTTATGTGATACCGATAGACCGTAAAAAAATTTAAACTTTTTTTTTTATAAAGGTAAACGATGTTAATGCTACTTTTAAATAGACTCGGATCTAGGTAGGATCTTTGAAGACTTTGGCTCATCCATGTCACCGTCCCGACGCATTACATCTCCCATATCTAAAAAGAAAACTAGAAATAATTTTGGTGAGTAAATAATCATAAGCAGTGAACTTGTTATCCACGAGTTGCATTAATTATCTTTTCATTATACTTCGAGATTTATAATTGACCTTCTTTCTTAAGGTTTTTGGTATGGGTCGGGTTCTTGGTCCAACCGTCTTTCCATTTTATAAACTCAGATCACCTATCCTGTAACACTCATAATTTTATTGTCCTAAATTGGTGACATCACTACATGCATGCTTTAATTACATATGTAAAACAATGTATTCTACTACCTTATCTTGACCTATCCCGACTTCCATGACTTTTCCAACATTCACCGTCATTCGTGCTTGAGAGCTTTACCTTTATCTAAAAAATATAAGGGTAGCACGTGACTTAAGTATTTTAAGAAATACTCTGTAAGTCACCTCACTGTCGGGGTTAGTAATGCAATCACACACATACCATGATTGTGACCTATTTTTTAAAATAGTAACATGACCTTAGACTCTTTTCAGTTCGGGGCAGGGTTGGATGTGCGGTACTTCTCCACACACAACCCACGTAAGTGCACATGGACCCACCAAGCGGGCTCGTATACATACCCCCTAGACCTGACTTGATTGTACACAATGCATTATACATCGCTGGGCGCCACAAAAAAGGAAAGGCCGACATGATATCATGTCAAACATAAATATCGAAGGTACGCGCTCGTACCAATATAACATAATGGAAAATTGTCCCATGCACATGACATACATACATGCATGAGGTCCCCATGATTTACATTCATAGCATAATATTAACATAATTCCATTTCTCCTTTCATCTATGGCATATTACATATATGCATTATGTATACATGACAATCATCACATAACTTCACATGGCAAGACATGATCACATGACATACATAACATTTCATTTCATTCATAACGTAGTGTAATGGATATCACATGCATACATTACATAGCATCATATGTTAATACAAAAAGCACATAAGTATAGCATAAAATAATATGGGCCACGAGGCGTGCACCATCATATATCATTCAATTATCTAACTGCAACAGTAAAGTCACTTACTTAGTTGGCATTAACCGAAGTTCCTAATTATTTAATAGCCTCGAAACTATGCTGCAATCTTTAACTTCACCTATATCAATTTGTATCACATTCATAGGACATATCAATATCTTAGTTTAGCTAAATATGATGACTATTTCCATTATAAGTCCTAAAATTATCTAAAATTGAATAAACGGGAGTATTATTGACCTCTATTGGCTTTAATAAGGTCAAAAATGACTTCAATAGGGTCGAAACTTTATGAAACGGTATAAAATTTGTATACCGAGGTGTCTAAGCCGAGAAGCCAAGTCGGAGCGAGCCAAGAACTTGAATGAGCTGCCACACGTGCCGAAGTTGAGGCAAGTTTGAGCTGCGGTTGGGGTAGAGCATGTGTCAGGCACGTGTGGTGTCGAGAGGGGCACGTTGGGTTGAGGTGCGCGTGTAGGGGTTGGGTCGTGGGTCTTGGGTTAATGCAATGAATTAGCCTTCTGCGTGGGTCTCGGGTTGGGTCGTGTATGGGTTGGGCCCTGTGGCCCTTACATGCACCATGTTTTATTATGTGATATGACTATATGATGTATGAATTATGTGACTGTTTATGCTATGAAACGTAATGGGTTATGTTGACTGTTGACTGTTTATCTTATGTGAAGTTATGAATGATATGTTAGTAATATATGCCATGAAAATGTTGATCGATGCCATGAATACACGTAGTATTATCGAGTCATGTCATGAGATGTTTATGCAACTGGAATGTACTTTCATGTTATGTAATATGTCATGTAATGTAAGTCATGTGAGATGTTATGTAATGTAAGAAACGTATATGTGATGTTAGCATTGCTTATGTAATGTCATGTTAGATATGTTAAGGGACCTTATGATATGTATGTCACGTGCATCGGGATTCTTCCCCTTTATGATATGAAAAAATGAATTACAATCTTATGTTTGTCATGCTATCATGCAAGCCCTTTTCTATTCTGTGGCGTCCAGCAACGTGTAACACGTGCCCGACCAAGTTAGGCCTAGGGGGTATGTATACGAGCCCCCCTGGTGGGTCCATGTACGCGTGCCGTATGTGAAGGAGTACCACACACCCAACTCTACTTGGAATAGAAAAGCGCCCAAGACTATGTAAAGTTTACGAAAAGTTAGGTCTCGCATGTATTTGCATTTCTAACCTCAAAAGTGAGGTGATTTACTAAGTATTCATAAAATACTCAAGCCGCGTACTTTTAGTAGTTTACGTTGGGGAGGACATATTTTTAGTAGTTTACGTTTATTTGACTGTTTTAAGTTAAAACATTGAATATTGTTTTATTTAGATTTATTTTGAATTCAGTTACTGAAAGTTTTATTTTCGGATATAGGTTTGTTTTGGATTTATGAATTTTTATGAAAGACTTTCTTGTGTTTTTCAAGATTATTTATGATGAGCTTCCACGTAATAAATTATGTATGCATGGGTGACATCACTAATTAGGTTTAGAAAATTAGGGGCGTTACACTACATCTCCAGTAAGATCAACATCCACAAAATCTTCAGAGTCTACATCTCTAGTACAATGTTTTTACGTCCATTTTGCTCAACGTGTAAATTCTCTAATGCAGTAATACTCAACAAAAATTGAGTAGTAGTTAATTTTAGAAGAAGATAAAAGATTTCAGCATAATCAATGTCTTTCCTTTGTGAATATCCTTTAATTACTAACCGAGTCTTGAACCTCTTTTTGCCATTTGGTTCAGCAGCGTTCTCTTTCCGATAGGTAACTCAGTCAACACCCACATATTAATTTTTTCGAGTGAGCTCATCTTATCATCTATGCATTGCTCCCACTTGGTTGAATCTCCACGTGTAGGGTCTCATCAAAGAACTCTAGTTCTCCTTCATCAGTTAGCAGCAACAAATAGTGTAATGAAGATGAATATCTATTTTTGGTATTAGTTCTGAATGGTCTCCTCAACACTTGCTCAGGTGTCACTTGTTCCACGTCTGGTTTTTCAGTAACAGTCTTAGAAGTTTCTTGAGTTTCTATTGTATCCTCAATACCTGCTGAAGTGTCACTTACTCCACATCTGGTTTTTCAACAACAGTCTTAGAAATTTCTAACATCATTGGGTGAGTTTTTTCTGCAATTCAAGCTCAACTATCACTTGATTTGTAGTCTCCGAACTTATCTTCTCTTTGTCCTTGTACGGGATATTTTCATCAAATATCACGTCACAATGTTTTAGAATTTTTCTATTTTTGTCATCCCAAAACCTATACCTGAACATGTCAGAACCATAGCCTATGAAGTAGCACTTCACAGCCTTGGCATCAAGCTTGTCTCTCTTCTTTGGATCAACGTGAACATACGCAGTACAACCAAAAGTTCTCAAGTGAGAGTACTTTATTTCTTTTTCTGTCCATACCTCTTCTGGCAATTTAAACTCCAAGGGTACAGATGACCCTCTATTGATCAAATAGGTTGTTGTATTCACAACATCAACCCAAATGTCTTTAGTAGCCCAGAATGAATCCTCATGCTTCTTGCCGGTTCATTCAATGTTCTTCTCGTACTTTCAACACACTATTTTGTGTTGTCTTACTGGGAACTGTCCTCATTAATCTAATTCCCTCAGCTGCACAACATATTTTAAATTATGACTTTTCATACTCTCGTCCAGTATCAGACCTTAGGCATTTGATCTTCAAGTTGGTTTGATTTTCAATTTCAGCTTTTCACTTCTTGAAAGTGACAAACACATCTGACTTGTGTTTCAGGAAATAAATCCATACCTTCCTACTCAAATCATCAATAAAGGTGATGTACAAGTTTGACCCATCAAGTGATGGAACTGGAGATGGTCCCTAAACGTCTGTATGGATCATTTATAACCACATTTTCTTTGGTTCTCTCGTGAACTTTGTAAAGCTAACTCATTTTTGTTTGTCCATAACACATTTCTCATAAAGACCCATATTAACATATTTCAGGCCTTCTAAAACTCCTCCCTCAACTAGCATTTTCGTTCCTTTGACGCTCATATGTCCAAGTCTATTGTGTCATAAACTTGAATTGAAAGCACTTTTAGCAACAACAGTCATGTTTATACACCTTACATTGATATACAAGGTTCCAAATTTTGTGCCACATGATACTACCATGACACCCTTCACAATCTTCCATGAACTCTTCCCAAATTTGATGCATGACTTGTGCTATATATCCAGCAGATTTCCGTGAGACTAGGAATATATATTTGACATCCTTTAATACCAACTGATTTCCTGCCAGAGTTTGTATACATACATCTCCCTTCCCTTCAATCTCCAAAGTTTTTTTTTTCTCGATAAGATACACCTTCCTGAAATTTTTTTGATTTAAAATTTTGAAACAATTTCTTACTTTGAGACGAATGAAACGACGCACTTGAATCCAAAATTCAAGACTCGTCGAGCTATCCGCACTAAGGATTATAACATCCTTAGTATTTTCTGCTGAATATATAGAATCGTCATCATCTCTCGATTTGTGATTCTGCTTCTTCTTCAATTTTGTACAATCGGCCTAAAAGTACCTTTACCTCCACAATTTCAACACGTTATATTTGGTCTGTTTGGAGATTTTTCTCGGTTCTTTGATTTTGATCGGTCATGTTTGTTTGGACCTTTTGATTTACTTCTTCCCTCTTGATCAACACGGAGAGTATTGCCTGTTGAGTCTCCAATTTTTCGATTGCAAATACTTTCGTTGAGAACTACATCTCGAGTTTCATCAAACTTCAGCTTCTTAAGTTCTCAGGTACTGCTGATCGCAGCAGCAACAGTAACACACGACTTGGGTAAAGATGACATCAAAATTAATACTTTAATTTTATCGGTGAAAATAATTTTCTTCGAACTCAATTGACTTATAATCATATTGAATTCCTTTGTACGATCCATGTGATGTCCCACATTGGTTGGGGAGGAGAACAAACCACCCTTTATAAGGGTGTGGAAACCTTTCCCTAGTAGACGCGTTTTAAAGCCTTGAGGGGAAGCCCGAAAGGGGAAAGCCCAAAGAGGACAATATGCAGTGGATCTGGGCCGTTACAAATGATATCAGAGCCAGACACCGGACGATGTGTCAACCTTCTCGTTGTTCCCCGAAGGGGGTAGATACGAGGCGGTGTGCCAGTAAGAACACTGGGCCCCAAAAGGGGGTGGATTTAGGGGCGGTCCCACATCGATAGAAGGAAGGAAAGAGTGCGCTGGCCCCGAAGGGGGGTGGCTTATGATGTCCCATATTGGTTGGGGAGGAGAACAAACCACCCTTTATTTATAAGGGTGTGGAAACCTTTTCCTAGTAGATGCGTTTTAAAGCCTTGAGGGGAAACCCGCCTAGCAGTAAGGACGCTGGGCTCCAAAAGGGGGTGGATTTAGGGGCAGTCTCACATCAATTAAAGGAAAGAAAGAGTGCGCTGGCCCCGAAGGGGGGTGGATTATGATGTCCCACATTGGTTGGGGAGGAGACCACCCTTAATTTATAAGGGCGTGGAAACCTTTTCCTAGTAGACGCGTTTTGAGGGGAAACCCGCCTAGCAGTAAGGATGCTGGGCCCCAGAAGGGGGTGGATTTAGGGGCGGTCCCACATCGATTGAAGGAAGAAAAGAGTGCGCTGGCCCCGAAAGGGGGTGGATTATGATGTCCCACATTGGTTGGGTAGGAGAACAAACCACCCTTTATTTATAAGGGTGTGGAAACTTTTTCCTAGTAGACGCGTTTTAAAGCCTTGAGGGGAAACCCGCCTAGTAGACGCGTTTTAAAGCCTTGAGGGGAAGCCCGAAAGTGAAAGCGGTGGATTATGATGTCCCACATTGGTTGGGTAGGAGAACAAACCACCATTTATTTATAAGGGTGTGAAAACCTTTTCCTAGTAGACGCGTTTTAAAGCCTTGAGGGGAAGCCCGAAAGTGAAAGCGGTGTATTATGATGTCCCACATTGGTTGGGGAGGAGAACAAACCACCATTTATTTATAAGGGTGTGAAAACCTTTTCCTAGTAGACGTGTTTTAAATCCTTGAGGGGGCCCGAAAGTGAAAGCCCAAAGAGGACAATATCTGCTAGCGGTGGATCTGGGCCGTTACAATCCATAATAGATCCACCTTTAGACATTTGTATTTTGAATAATCTCCACATCAAATACACCTTGTTCATAACCGACCGTTTTTCATACATATTCAATAGCGCTTTCAACAAGTTCGACGTTGTCAAATCATTGATAAAGTTGAACACTACATTTCTGAACAACGTCAACTGTATCAACTCTAGGACCTACCAATCCTTGAGCTTCCACTGCTCCGTGATCACAATATTCAACTTCATCTTAAACAGAAGTTTGTGAAGATCTTTCTAGTATAGATAATCTTCAATCGGCATCTTCGAGGAACCGAAATCGAGTCCATCAAATTTCTCACTTCCAATCTTTGAGCTTTCCATCTTCATAAATCATGGTGAATCTAGTCCAGCTCTAATGGTTAAGACCACACAACTCACATTCGATCTAGATGAACACAAAGAACAGGAGAGAAAAATGCAAAAATAGTCAATATTGATAACTTCAAATATAAAATAATAGAAAATACAAAGCAGGGAGATATATATATATATAGTTCAATTTATTATATACAATTTTACAAAATATAGTCATCTATGTATAACCATTGAGTAAGCTAAAAATAAACCGTTATCCATCTCCATGTACATGGATTTAGTCCCACTTTCTTTATCGAGATTTTTGCTGTTGTTCTCCTCCGCTCGTTTGTTTTTTTTTTTAAAAAAATTAATAATAATAATAATAATATTCTCATTTATATATTATATAATATATTTGGAATATTACATCATCCCAAGTACAACAGAGGAATGACACAGTTTGCTAACTACTCATATACTCATAAACTCATATACATATATACCATTCAGAAGTGAACAAAACTTTTGCTGTATTCGATGCTTACTGCAACTAATACAAGCCTGGAGCGTAAAGAATAGGAAACCAAAGCTATGCAAAGCTACAAAATGGAATGAGAAAACAAAACTGAACCCCAAACCCACCTATTCTACATTTTAAATAAACAAAATAAACCCAAAAACCCACCCTAGACTTGCAAAAGGAGCTTACCTTTTTCAGCAATGGATCCGCTCGCTGGGCTGGATGAGCTACCTTCTACTTGGCCTCTGTACTAGCTAACTAGTAGTGGAGTGGCTTGCTACTTTCACAAAGATTCTGGACTCATCGAGGGTCGGATTCGTGAGGGCATTCGAACACAATCTTGCCTTAACGGGAGAGAATTTCTTGGTGTGATGGACATTTTATCTAATGCATTATCAAATTCATCAAGGTCAAACTCTCTATCGTCGTAGCTTCTTGCCATTGCTTCATCGTCCATAAGGTTTTCCTCGATTTTATCCGGGAAAACCTCTGCAACATCTTCATCGCTGCTACCTTCGTCTTCTTCTTCTTCATCATATGTAGGTCTAACCATCGACCAATATACAAAATATGGCCGAAGATATCTTCATAAACAAAGGGGAATAGAGAAGTACGAGTTAATAATCCAAAAAATGAATTAAATGAAACGTTCTTAAACTTTCAAGTTCTCAAGTGTTCTCACTCGTTCCATTCAATCACTTTGAACATAAAACAATCAGATCCACAATATAAACAGAATGATTTTAACTTGTAATTCTAAGTCGCCTCTTATAATTATTTTACGTGTAACATTATTTATGATCGCTATCTATCTATACCTCGTTGTAAAGACTAAAAGTATATACCTGTCACATCTTTTCAGCAAGCAAGGATCATACGGAAAAAACATGTCGAGCCTTTCAATCCCACCGAAAGTCTTTGAATATTCAGACTCCAGCAAACCATTGAATATAAAAGTCTCTGATGGTGTAAATAAATTAGCAACTTTTGCCTGCCGGAGAAATTCCTCGACAATAGACGGTAGGCAAACCTATTAAATTAAAAGGTGTTAAAAAAAAATCATATAAGAAAATTGCACGGAACCGAGTTTCAGGCAGCATGATTTTTTTTTTTTTTTGGAGGTTAATGACAACATTGCTACTATAACCAAAAGTCCATATTTGTAGATCCAATATTCCGAGAGAATTACAGATTAAAGATGTCAATCTCCAAGGCCAAAATATGAACTTCCAAACATTTTAATGCATGGATAAGATGTCGTAGGGAGATTATTTTTTAATCGCCTCAATTAAGAAGTAATGAAATATCAAATGTGATTCTCTAGGCACCAAAAGCCCATATGCTTATTCGGGTTTCTGAACATAAACATTGATTTCAAGGACAAGGAACAACAAAGAGAACAATTTATATAAAAAACAAAAGCCACCAAAATTACCAACCTTCAGTGGGCTTAACCTATGCGTCAAGATTCGACCTATAGGCATAAGCAGAAGTTGTGACTTCAGCCGTGGTATCTCCAAAATCGATCTCATCCGGAAGCAAAGCACATACATTATGGCCTGTGAAAAAGGAGTCATTAAAATTAGAAGGAAAAAAAGCTCTATCTCTTGTAAACAGAAAACTGGTAGCCAGGTTTCTAATTGAACAAAACATCCATGAAATTCATCCTCCAAGAAGAAGGAATTCAAAGTGGATGCTTGAATTTAGGTTCATGAAATCTAGGTTGGTATAGCCTGTGAAATTAGCAAACGCATTATCTAGGATAAGCAAACTCCACCAAATCTACTTATTCTTGTGTCACAAAATCTAAACCATATCCCGCCAAATGATTTAGCGAGACAGCAAAAATCTAAATCATCATAATCATAACTGAAAAGTACAAATAGTAACACTTCGAAAAAACATACTAATTATTTTCCAGTTTTTCAACAAATCCCACCTGCATTAGTCTAGCAAAAGGAGTCCACGCATTTCATACCTGGCAACCAGAATAAAATATTTTATGAGCCTTTGGGTTCAGGTCAACATCATGTGTTTTGCCATATTCTAAACACCAATCCACCAATCTGAAAAAAATGGTAAGCAAAACTAGATTTAGAGCCACAATATTTACCCTCCCAGCTTTAATTTTATCAGTTTCATATTTCTTATCATAGAAACAATGTTAAAATTGACAAGTGAACCTTTTCAATATAGTGGTAACCAAAGAGGTTGACAGGAACTTCCCGCGAGACAAATAACTCGCAAGATACGAAATAGCACTCATCCTGCACAATACCACAAAAATATATTCTTTAACTTCACTTTTATAAGGAAAGAAACACCGTTCGAGCAGTGTGTGAAACTAGTGCAATATTGCAAAATTATATTAAAAGTTACTAAAATGACAACAAATGGCCAAAGGTAGTGTCGTAAAAAGTAGAGGCAAAATTAACTAGATTGGTTCCACAATCAGACCTTTTAAGAAGCTTCCAAATGCTAATGAACATAGCTATCTAATGAATTGCTATTACCTGGTAAGGGGAAGACCATTGCGGGAAATGAACATATCAGCTAGCGTAACGGCAAATCTTGCACCACAAACTTCCAGATCTAATGCACAAGCATAGAATATGACAAACTGCCAAGAAAAAGCATAAAAAGTTATTCAATCTCCATAAACAAACAAATGATATATAATTAGAGCTAACTGAACTGGAGTAAATAAGCAAATATAGAGAATTATGGCAAGGGTGTGTTGGTTACCTGGGCAAATTTAGACTTGTAAGCAGTCAGAACAGTTCTTTGAAATGATAGGAGTAAAATGTCAAAAACCTACAATCCACATTAAAAATAACATGGGAAAATATCACAATTGCAATATAAATCAAAGGAATTTAGAACAAATAAGAAAGAATGATATAAACAACACAAAAAAAATACCTCATTCAATCGTCCATCACGCTCACATGATTCAAGATGTTCAAATGTAAGCACTATCAAGCTATCTAACGTTTCAGCAATTACATTTCCACCTAAGCTCTTACGACTTAGTTCTCTTGGAAGCTAGCAAAATAAACATAAATTCAGCCAAATAAATAACAGCATAAATTAAAAAGAAGTATTTAGACATATAGCAGAAAGGTCAAAATGTAAGTAATTTTTCAATAAAATTGCATGACGCTTTAAAAGCCTGACTCGGCTAGAGTACTTAAACTTTGCAAACTCAAAAGAAAATTTGCTTCCAACCATGGACTATACTTCAGATCCATTACTTCATAAACCAGAATACTAGAATTTAAACATAAAAAATATAATGAGAAAAATGCCAAAATGTTCTAAAAGACCAAATGCAGTCTTAAGGTTGTAGAGGCAAGGCACACCTCAAGCGTAAGCCTCAAATTAAATTTAAAACATTTTACAAACCCCAAATTGGCATGAACAATCATTGTTAAACATAATAATGACATCAAAAAGTTCACCCCCCTGCCACTTAAAAAAAAGAAAACGATATCTATAATATCGCTGCTATTATTTTTTTATAAGAATTTATCGCTGCTATTACAATTATATTAATCATAATAGCAGCGATATTATATTAATAACAATATCGCTGCTATTATGATTAATATCATTGACTTGTACTATAACCTTTTCCACTGTTTTTGAAGTCACAGTAGTAATAGTTCAAATTGTCACAACTCAAACCTAAGATTTTAAGTCTCAATGTGATTTCACTAAGCAAGAAGCCTCTTATGGTTCAACGAAGGCACAGATATTGAGACACAAAGTTAGAGTTTTGCCTCGAGGCAAGCCTCAAGGCATAAGCCTCAATAGCTTTTTAAAACATAGGTTGCCAACCATAATTCTCCAGAAAAAAGGACAAGAAAAGCTAATTAAGGGATTAAACCATCACACTTAGTTGAATAAATAACTTTCTTTATCCAGCCTATAGGTTAAATATCATACCTCACTAGAATCCTCATCAATATCATCTGTAGATTCATTGTCATCTTCCAGTTCAATCTCAAAAATTCCTTTACTGAAATCGTCTTGTAGGATATCATCCCACCCAATCTCCACCTATCAGAAGGTTAGAGCTCGTTATAATAATAATAACAAAGTAATCACATAAACGAACGTCATTGCAGAGTAAAACATTTGTTTTGACTTACATCCAGATCTAAAAGCTTATCCACCAGTGCAGTTAAGATTTTCCTCCCAACAAATTCACTCATTGCACCCTTTTCCAACCTTAGCATGTTCTCCACATATATTGTGGTCAACTACAGGGCGGTTCAACAGATGTAAGTGGAAGACAATCACAAAACAAATTCTTAACAAAGAGTATATGATTTGAAGACGAAACAGAATGATTTCTTTAAAAGAATATTCCAGAAAAAAATCAAAGCAATCTCTCTCGTTTAATCAAGCAAGTACCTATAAGCACATCTATAAAAATAGGTCAAGGCTTTTGAAAATGTAACCATATTTATGATTTCCGACTCTTTTAATGGCCTACACTATCTGGTTCATATGAACACATTTATCCACAAGATTTAGGAGGCATTCGTAGTTTCAAAGATTGTATAACTGTAGCATCTAGCGAATATACACTGCATTTCAACTATAAATCATAATCAGGGTAGTTCTACTTCAAACTATATTTCATAAGGTCTTTTAACGATACAAATCGAGGCATCTAATACTTCAGATCAATGTGCCAAAGCATGCAAACAAATAATGGGCTTTCAGCTTCACACCAAACTTCCAATAGTCATTGAATAGATGGTCATGAAAAAGAAAAAGATGGGTAAAAAAATAATAATAATTAGAAATAACTGTTTTAGAAAACATGACAGATGAGAATAACAATAACAGTCAGTAAGAAATAAACACAATTTGCACCAAGATTTCTATTGGCAACTTTTAGCCGGGTAAATTTTACTCACAGATTCTTTGAAAAAGACTCTCTGCATTTTATGGACAACTATGAGCTCTAATCTCAAGGGTGCAAGAGGAACCAAGTCCGAGATGTCTTTTAGAGCTGTGTGCACTCGAGAAAGAACTTCATCCTTTCTTGTAAGACCATGCGGCTTCTTCAGGAAATCCTTGTAGGAATGGGGCGGCATGAAATTAGTTACAAGCATATCCAAGCATGAATCCACATATTTTCCACTCGAAACAGCCTGAAACATTAAATAGACAAAAAGTCAGAGGATCATGCAACAATAAGGTGAACAAGAAAGAGTGAAAGTTCTATTGTCATAAAATGCTCATACCAGGGATGTTATTAGTTCAATCAGGGCATCCATCACGTTAGGTCCATAATCCCACAAGCTCATTTTAAAAATCTGAGAAAGAACTTCCATTACAACAACAAGATTGCAGGATAATGACTCTTGAGTTTAGTGATAAACTTACTGCCGCAAGAAGTGATTCGTGGAGAACGACATCTATACAAGAAACTGCTCCAGATAGTGCCTTCAAACATGTCTGTTAAGCACATCAAGTGAATTAAATTACAACTCATATCATTGGTGAAAAACAGATGTGATGTTAAGGACATACCACGAGCAAGGCAACCTCATCAGCGGATAATCGATCTCTGTGGTGTATAACACCAACAAGCTGGTGATACCCATCAGTATTTCCCTACACCAATTAAAGCTATTGTAAGGTTATAACGGTTATTCTTCCAAACACAACATGATTATGAGTGAGAACTCGGAAGCATATCCAACCCATATAATAAACTAACAGAGAGCAATTCAGAATTCGATTGCTATATGAACTCTCTCTCTCTCTCTCTCTCTCTCTCTCTATATATATATATATATATATATATATATATATATATATTATCTATATATCTTTTAAAAAGTAACGAGCAATAATGATCTTAATAGAACAATACCAGCGACACTGAAGTAAGAAACCCCCTAATGAAATCAACTAACTGATCATCTGTGAAATTAACACCCTCCATATCCTGAAACTGAGCTTGGCCGTTTTCAAATTCCACCCCCATGATTAATGCCGAAACCCTGCTGAGATCCTATTGCCACAGTGAGGCCTGCGAACAGGACGAGGTTCAAAGCTGAAAACATAAGACCGATTGAATAAAAGATTCAAACAAAATAATCGGAAAAAAAAAAAAAAAAAAAAAAAAAAAAAAAAAAAAAAAAAAAAAAAAAAAAAAAAAAAAAAAAAAAAAAAAAAAAAAAAAAAAAAAAAAAAAAAAAAAAAAAAAAAAAAAAAAAAAAAAAAAAAAAAATATCAAACCAGCTTGGAATAAAGGTAAGATTACCCTGCTAATTAGGAATAATTGTTTTGATTGGTGCCGACGTGCGGTTGCACCAGAGAGGGAGATAGAGATAGAAGAAAGAAAAGAGGCGGTAGCGACAGCAGTGGCGACGACTTCTGCCGCTGAGGTCTGGCTGGTGGAGGCCGGTAAAGGCGGAGACGACGACGGCTTTTGCAGCGAAGGGGTGGAGGGCGGCGTCGGTTGTGATGGAGGGCGGGGAGTCTGGAAGTCAGAAAGCCAACCCTAAACCTAAACCTAAACCTAGAAGAACAAGAAGAGTTAAAAACAAAATTCTAAAATTTTAAAATAATAAAATAATAAATAATAAATAATAAATAATGGAAAGGGACATTTTTGTCGTTTAGCTTAAATTTGTCTTGGATATGTTGGATGTTGACTCGACCCAATTATTTTATTTAAATAATTCTTTCCTCAAATATTTATTTTTAATAAAATAAAATGTCAATGCTTAAAATATTTATTTATTTATTTTAAAAAATTACTAATAATAAATAATCAACAAAATAATTATAAAGTTAAAATAAATATATATAATTGTATCTAACCAAAAGAAAATAAAAAGAAAAAATTAACAATAAATTTGAATGGTTTTTTGTTCACTAAAATTAATTTTTAAAAACCCATTAATTAATTTAATAGGAACCGTACATTTAATCCGGCAACCTGGACCAACCCATATATTTTATCTAAGATCTGAACAATTATAAATTGTGAATAAATAAAACTTGAAAGAATTTTTTTTGACTAACTCAACCCGAAAATAGAGGGTTGGGTTGTGAAAATTTTCGGGTTGGGTTGGGATACCAATCCAACCAACTCGAACTTTTGGGTTTGGTCAAAAAAATCTCTCATTTATTTGAATTTAATCAACTTGAGAAGGACCGAGATTTAAAGAAGGGAAGAGGGAAAAAATGTTTATGTAATTTAATATTATAAAACTCGAATATTGAAATAAAACCTAATCTAAAATAAAAAAAATGATAGTTTGGTCAATCATGCAATGATTTGACTCGTGACTCCTCTTTTCTTACCTAAAATTGCACAACTTTTCTCGTTGGTTTCTTCTTTAGTGAAGTCTTAACGACGTTTCGGTGGTTAATCACATTGGTAAGTGACCTATAAGGTATTTACTTTTCATGCTAGAATTTGTACAAGCTTTTTCTCACGACTCAAACTCTCATTTAATATGTCTAGGTTCGTAGTCTATCACATGGGACTGGTAGGTCACACACTTGTAAGGCATGGATGCATATTGCACGTTATCGACTGCAATAAGAGATAGTGACAGAGGTAGTCAATATACCACTAGTCCAATTTGATCCTTAATTTTGAAGGGTCTTATGAAGTGTGAGTTTAGCTTACATTTACCCTTATACATCAAACCTTTCGTCGGCACTACATTTAGGATTACTTTATCAATCGTGATTAGGCGGAATTGTAGTAGTTTAAGGCAAGATTAGGGGCGATGTGATGAGGAACAAGCTTGGATTGAGAGGATCTGGGATATTGAAGTTGAGAAACCAAACCAACTTTGCGTCAGGATTTAGTTTGTCAAATTTGTGCACGAACATCGACGATCTTGGAGTGAAAAGCAAGGTCATTCGTTCATTGGAGATAGGGAAGCTCGTGGTGATTTTGGATTTAAGAGAAGATGACTAAGAAGAGGTGTATAAGATTTCAGATTGTGTGCCACGTGCTACCACTATAGCACCCTTCACAATCTTCTACGAACTCTTCCCAAACTCTGTTGCATAACCTGTGCTATCCAACTGACCAACATAGATTAGGTTCTTGAGACCAGAAATATAGTTGACATTTTTTAATGTCCACTGATTTCCTGCTCGAGTTTTATGCAGACATCCCATTTTTCTTCAATCTCCAAATTTTTGTTGTTGGCAAGATACACCTTGAAATTTCGAAACTTGAAATTTCGAAATAGCTCTTTATTTGGAGATAAATGAAAATATGTACCTGAATCCAAAATCCAAAATTCAATCGGGCTGTCCATGTTGAGGATTAAAGCATCCCAATGTCTTCGGTTAAATTTATAGAATTATCATCATCTCCAGATTTGTGATTCTACTTCCCACTTGTTCTTGTACAATCTGTCCGAAAGAGACATTTTTCTCCATAATTCAAACACATTACGTTTTGTCTATTTAGAGATTTTTTTCGGTTCTTTGATCTTGAACGCCCTTTGTTTGGGCCTTTCGGTTTACTTCTTTCCCATTGGTCAACACTGAGAGCACTACCAGATGAATCTCAAGTTTCTCGTTTGTAAATACTTTCGCTGAGAACTACATCTCGAATTTCATCAAACTTCAGCTTCTCAGATCCTCGAAAACTGCTGATCGCGACAATAACAGTATCCCACGACTTGGGTAAAGATGACATCAAAATCAATGCTTTAATTTCATCTTGGAAAATAATTTCCACCGAGCTCAATTGACTTACAATCATGTTGAAGTCATTTATATGATCTGCAATAGATCAACCTTCAGACATTTGTAGATTGAACAGCCTCTGCATCAAATACACCTTGTTCATAACCGATGATTTTTCGTAAATATTCGACAACGCCTTTAATAGGTCAGACATCGTCTTCTCCTTGATGATGTTGAACGCCACATTTCTGGACAACGTTAACTGGATCAACCCTAAAGTCTGACGATCCTTAAGCTACCCCTGCTCCGTGGTCATGGTATCCGGCTTCACCCCCAACAAAGGTTCATGAAGATCTTATTGGTACAGATAATCTTCAATCTACATCTTCTAGAAACCGAAATCGAATCCATCGAACTTTTCAATTCAAATCTTTGAACTTTCCATTTTCACAGATCGTGGTGAATTTTGCCTAGCTCTGATACCAATTGTTAGGATCGCACAACAACGTACATACTCGATCAAGATGAACACAAAGAAAAGAAGAGAGAAAATGCAAGGAGGAATATCGGCTAAAGAATTTGTATTGATGACTTCAAGTATGTATACCAAGAGAGAATACAAAGAATGAAGAAAGTACATTTTGAGAGCACTACCTAATGAGGTATATATATGGTTTTAGTTTACTAGATATATCTCTACCAAATATTTACGAAATATCTATCATATATATCTCTACCAAGTCTTTATGAAATATCTAACATATATATCTCTACCAAATCTTTTACTCTAAATAGTCATCAGACTCCATATCCCAGGGGCTACTGACAAAGCATTGTCTACCTGGGATGAGTTAAATACTAATTGTACTAGCAGTCAGTGAGTTCCTAGATGTAATATCTTAAAGAGTTTCCTAAGTTGCTACCTGTGCAAGAGGTCAATTTTAGCATTGAACTGGAACGAGGAACGACATCTATATCCAAGGCTACTTATTGTATGGCCTCAGTAGAGTTGAAGGAGTTGAAGGCACAACGACAAGAATTGTTGAACCAAGGATTCATATGGCATAGCGTGTCATCGTTGAGAGATCCAATATTGTTCATAAAGAAGAAAGATGGATCGTTGTGAATTTGCATAAGAACAAATAACTATTGCCATGAATTGACAATTTGTTTGACCAACTTCAAGGAGCAGTGGTGTTCTAAAAAATTGATCTTCGCTCGGGATATAACAAGATAAAAGTTAAGAAAGAAGACATACCCAAGATAACATTTCAGACTCTTACCAGCGTTATGAGTTTGTAATAATGTCCTTCAGGTTGACTAACATACCTGTAGTATTCATGGAACTGATGAATCAAGTGTTTTAGGAATTTCTAGACGCATTTATGATCTGTATCTACCAAGTATTTATGGAGCATTTGTGGAGAGTGCTAAAGGTACAAAGAGAAAATATACTATTTTCCAAATTTTCTAATTGCAAATCCGGACTCCAAAAGATGGCATTTTTTTTGGATATGTGGTGTCTAATGATGACATTGTTGTAGACCTAGTGAAGATCAAGACATTTATAGTTGTTCTCGTCTAACCAAAATTTTAGAAGTGAGAAGTTTTCTCGGTTTGGTAGGATATTATAGACAGTTTATTAAAAAAAATTTAAGAACATGATGTCATTAACTTAGTTGACTTGGAAGGGAAAGACGTTTAAATGAAGTTGAATGTGAAGAGAGCTTCCAGTAGCTCAAGAAGAGGTTGGCAACGACACCGGTACTTACTATATCTGATTGTACAGGGAATCTAGTAATTTATAGTGATGCTTCCAATAGAGGATTGAGTTGTGTACTCATGCAGAATGAAAGAGTCATTGCTAATACTCCTCGACAATTGAAGGATTATGAATGCAACTATCTAATTCACAACTTGAAATTAGTTGTCGTAGTATATGGAGAAAAGAGTTAAATATGTGGCAACAAAGGTGGTTGAAATTGGTTAAAGATTATTATGTAGATATTTTGCACCATCGTGACAAGGCCAATGTGGTCATTGGCGCTCTGAATCGTAAAATGACTCATTCTTCACCGATGCTTACCAGGCTGACAGGAATTCAAGTAGAGTTCGAATCAGCTTTGATAACAAGTGACGGTTCAGCTAGATCATATGACAATTTTTTCAACTATGAAGAAGTAAATCATTAATGCTCAACGAGAAGATCCTTATTTTACTAACGTTATCAACCTACCAAAGTCTGAACGAGCATAAAGATTTTTGAACCTAGGCTTGTGGCAAAATAGAATGTGTTTCTCCGAGGATAAGGAGAGAAGCTCACAAGTCATCTTATTGATCGCTCGTGAATGTATATAATAAACTGGTGTAAAATTCACTAGAATAAATGTAAGTATACACAAGTAGCAATTAATAAGTAAATTATCAATTCCACATATAACATTTTTTTGTGTGAGTGTCGGTGATTTTAAACTAATTAAACTGTCCAGAGTGTCATTACTTTCACAAAACAGAGAGCAACAAGAAAATCATCAATAATGAAGAAGGTTCGGCCAAGAGAGATTAAATGGATAAGTTGTTGAGTTTTGTGGTGGATCTTAACTCATTTTAATAGATTCCCGAGCATAGTGATAACTTTCATAATCGTTTTGTAATGTCTATTAACAAAGTTCTAGGAGAAGAATTATTACCCTTCTATTACCTTTAAGTATCTTTGCAATGGAACGAGTATTAAAGAGAATACCATTGTTCCCTCTTTTTTTCTGAATTAAGTATGCAAAGTGGCCAACTAAAAAAACATGTAAATCATTAATAATAACTCGTTAATAAACTAAAATCATGTTGTCAACATACTTAAACTATATAAAACTCTCTCGCCTCTTCTTATCTCTCCATACAAACTGAATTAAACAAAGGAATTCACATCTTAATCATGATAATTGATAGAATAATAGAGGAGATTAAAGGATCGGAGAATTATCAAGCTTGTTGTTGTCCTTCAATGGAAGTTTTCACATCCACCTCTTTGCTTTTGTTGTCAACAACTGCTTGATTAGGGTTCTTCTTCTTCCTCTCTGGTTTCAAGCACCAAAATCTACTACGGTAATGACCGTGGCTTCTTGATTGGGATTATAATTTCCATGTCAACATAAAAATTCGCGTTTCGTATTACTTCAGCATTAGGGTGAACAATGTGTTTCCAGATTGC
Organism: Cucurbita maxima; assembly: GCF_002738345.1. Lineage (NCBI taxonomy): Eukaryota > Viridiplantae > Streptophyta > Magnoliopsida > Cucurbitales > Cucurbitaceae > Cucurbita > Cucurbita maxima. Next base: position 121,234 of record NW_019272086.1, on the reverse strand, counting down.
CATCATGATTGTTTCCAAATTTGCTACAACAGCATTATTGAACCACATAACTCAATTAAATGTTCTGAAATTTTACCAAATAACTCAATTAAATGTGCAATTAGGCTAGATTTATGCAAATTCAATTTCTTTTCATGTTGAACCACAATCAACTATTTCATGCTTACTAATTAGACAAATGGAGCAAATAATGACAAAATGGTTTGTATGCGTCTAGCTGGCTACTGATGCTTGCAGTAGTTGGTTGGACTACAATTGAGTCTCTAGTATGGATCTCATGAATGACTATAATACCTCCAGGGTGAGCATTGCAGTTAGTTGCATGGACGATGTCATAGTCATACATTTTCAATCATGTGGCATCGTGATCTTGACACGCTCACTTCAAGCATTGATGAAAATTGAAGCCCCAAATTTCTTTTTTGCCCGTCTTTGTGACTTTGTCAAACCTTAGGCAAGGTTCTTCATTGTCATTCAAACACAACTTGTGCGGAATCCATGCTTATTAGACCACACACGTCACCCTTGCGTGCATGTTCAATCGACTACGACTTATCTGACTTATCTCTACACTAGACCAAGTCATTCGTCTTAACCTTGCCTTTGCTCGGGGCTAAGGCCTTTCAATGCAACATCACATCTCAACTAGTCATCTGAGTTCCAAATTGGCATGATCCACATGTCTTGATGTCATCCCAAGTGCCTGTTAGATAAATCCCTAGGTTCAGAATCATTTATAGTTTTTAGTTACTATTTTTTAAGTAACTATTTTTCTGTTAAACCACACAATTAAAGTGAGTGGGAAGTTCACGTCGAGTGCGAGCGCTTTAGTTAAGTTGCCCATTTCTTTTCATTTTTACGATGTAATTTGTTATTAAATATCCCAACTGAATGAGAAATAAAATCATTGGGTCTTCAGTCGAATATTGTCTCTCTCTTTTGTTTTCTATTATTTTCTTCTTTCAAGAGTTTTCCTTCGACTTTTCCTCGTCAAAGATTTCCTCCTCCGTCAAAACAACAATCGATTTCCTCCTCGGTCAAAAGAACAAGTGTTATCAGAGCTTAGTTTAATCCACTGTGGTCTATTATTGTGGAGGAGCCAACTTTATCAAAAGCCAAGTTGATTAGCTCAATTAGTTAGAACATTAACCTAGCAAGACTTTGTTATAACTAAACTTTTTGCTAGGAGCATGGGGATGACTTTGTGTTCTAGTAGGAAATCCATCCCTAACACGATGTCGAAGTCATCCATCTTAACTATCACAAAGTCAGTTCGTCCCATCCAAGTCCCCAATTTAATGGGAGTTCTCTTCGCAACTCCTAATACAGGTAAGGCTGCTGAATTGACGGCCTTCATCTTTCCTACATTCCGATGCTAAAGGATATTCAAACGTTTTGCTTCGGTCTCCGTCATGAAGTTGTGGGTGGCTCCAGAGTCGACGATAGTGTTTCTAGCTGCTTTATGGTTTACCCAAATCTCGACATACATAAGACCACATTCCACTGGCTTTTCTATCTCTTCCACTCTCTTTTGAAGAGCGGACAAGTACTTTAGTGCCCCAACACGGGGATATCCAACAATCCTATCTAACAGTGTTTCTGTTTCTACTATTTCGTACTCATCTTTTGAATTAGCTCGAAGTTTTTCTTGGAAGACACATAATGCTGCCTTCTGTGGACATTCAGATACTTGGTGAGCTCCCTTACATATGAAGCAAGAAGGGGGGTAGTGGCTTTGACTCTGACTAATCTGCTTGTATGATCTCCTCCGCCAAGGAGCCCTACCTCTCTGTTGGGAGGATTCATATTCCTTCTCCTCGTCTTCAAATCTATCACTATCCCCACCTCTAGGGGAGTTTGGTTGATAATTCTCATTCTCACCACTTGTGGATGCTCGATTTTGCCCCATCTCTGAGGTTGCATCGCTATCAAGATCAAACAATCGTTCGGCAACAGCATAGGCTGTGGAAAGGGATTGAACTCTTTGTTCGTAGAGTTTTGTTTTCACCCACGACTTTAGCCCTATAATAAAATTGAAGATCTTTTCTGTCTTGGACATATCACGAATATCTAACATAAGCCCAGAAAAGTGTCTAACAAAGTCTCGGATACTGCCCGTATGCCTCAGCTCTCTTAGTTTCCTCCTGGCTATTATCTCGACATTTCCTGGGAGAAACTGAGAGCTGAGTTCTTATTTCAAGTTATCCTAAGTGTCCACAGTACATCGACCATCTTGAATGTCCATGTACTTGGACCTCCACCATAACTTTGTGTCGTCGGCTAGGTGCATTGTCGCCAACGTTACCTTCACTTCCTCTGCCACGGTATTTGTGGCTCGGAAGTATTGTTCAAGGTCGAAGATAAAGTTCTCTAGAGCCTTGGCATCTCGAACCCCACAGAAGGGTTTGGGCTCTGGAACCTTTATTTGTTAAATTGTGCTACACCCCCACTTGGGGTTTGGTCTCCCACCGCTCTCATAGTGAGGCTTAGTTTGGTGTTTAGATCTGCCACTTCGGCCCTAACCATTCTGAGGGATTCTCTAAAGTCTTTAGAAAATTCTGAGACCATCTGGACGATCGCCCTTTGAGCATTGTCTAAGCCCTCGGTGCATTCCTCCGTTCGAGCAACAGAGCCCATCGAATAATCCCCTCATTCAAAGATACTAGCTCTTGTGGCCTTGTTTTCTAGGACCTCGACCCTATTCATTAATTCAAGGATAAGCATTGTTTCAAGATGGCGTGTCATCTCGTTGAACCTGTCATCTTTAGCGGACATCTCATTCATGCGAGATTCCAAAAGCCCCATTCTATCGGGAATTTCACTCATGCAAAGTAACTGTTCTTCGATTTTAGCTAATCGATCAGCCTGAACTTGCCCAGTTGTTTCTTGGCAGACATGTCTGCGTAATACTTTCCAAGGAGCCGAACTTGGCTCTGATACAACTTGTCACAATCACACTTTGATGGCAGCAGACTTGTGATTGTGCGACACTCACTTTGATACCACTCAGGTTCAAGTAGAAGAAAATGCAAAGCGCGAAAATACACACATCGTGGGATCCATCCCGAGCAGGCTAGCTCACTCATCCATGCCGCCGCCGAGTGCCAGCTTCTCCATCACCACCACTAAGAGGCATATGCCGCGAAGATGAACGTCGAGTGTCGTCGAGCCAGTGATCAGGAAGACGTCTGCCTTTGTGCAGTACCCAATGCTGATGAGGTCCAACTACAATGAGTGGGCTTTGTTGATGCGCGTCAGCCAAGGCGCTAGGGTTGGGGCACACCGTAGAGCCGAAGGAAGTAGAAACGATCGAGTACCGAGAGGATCGGTTGGTGTTCACCGCCATATTACGGTATGTGCCTCCAAAAATGTTGGCATCTCTCTCCACCAAGCGCATCGCACAATCGGCCTGAGAGGGTATCAAATCTCGTCGGGTTGGTGTGCAGCGAGTGCTAGAATCCAGCATCGAGCAGCTACGAAAAAAGCTCTTAGAGATCTGCTTTAAGGATGGCAAATCCGTCGATGACTTTTCAATGCGGATCACAGGGCTCGCCAACAGCATCACCACTCTTGGTGGGAGCATCAGCTAGATAAAAATTATGAAGAAGATTGCGCAACATCGAGTAGAGGAAGAATGTTGCTTCAGTTGTCGACAATCAGGGTCGTCTTCTCCTCACTAAAGAAGAATGAATTTCATGCCTAAAGCTCCGCGACAACACCGGCGAGAGCAGCAGGTCCTCCAGTGGCAAAGGCGGTAAGAAGCCATGAAAATCTCAAGGGCGCACGTGCAGAAAAGAAGGAGATGTAAAGAAGTAGTCGACTGATGGCAGACCGATCCAGTGCTCGAACTGGAAAAAAGACCATAAGAGCAAGAATTGCTAGAGCAAGCTCAGGAACAAGGAAAATGTCCATGTGTCCCAATCCGAGGAAGACGAGCCAGTCCTTTTCATGGTAACCACATCGATCTTATCCGACGTTCTCAATTCCAAATCCATAAAAGTAACCAATGACGTAATTGCTCCGGTGAGCGTTGTCGGTGAGGGGTCGATAGATCCCGAGGAAGAGCTCCAGCTGGGTGAGGGGTCAGTAGATCCCGAGGAAGCGCTCTAGCTGGGCATAACAAAGACAACGACAGGGGAGCCAATTAAGCTGAAGGTGGAGCTAGTGTTCGCTCAAATCGGTGAAAGATGTGAGCAGCAAAAGCACCGACGATGGGTCCTCGACACGAGGGCAAGATAGATCCCGAAGAAGAGCTCCAATTGGGTGAGGGTTCGATAGATCCCGAGGAAGAGCTCCAACTGGGTGAGGGTTCGATAGATCCCGAGGAAGAGCTCCAGCTAGGCGTAACAAAGACACCGGCTGAGGAGCTAATTCAGCTAAAGGAGGAGCGAGTGTTCGCTCAAATTAGTGAAAGAGGCGAGCAGCAAGAGCACCGACGATGGGTCCTCGACACGGGGGCAAGATAGATCTCGAGGAAGAGTTCCAGCTGGGTGAGGGGCCGATAGATCTCAAGGAAGAGCTCCACTTGAGCGTAACAAAGGCACTGGCTGGGGAGTTAATTCAACTGAAGGAGAAGCGAGTGTTCACTCAAATTGGTGAAAGAGGCGAGCAGCAAAAGCACCGACGATGGGTCCTCGACACAAGGGCAACAAACCATATGATCGAGGCCAGGTCTGCATTCTCCGAGCTTGACTCAGGGATTCACGGGATGGTTAAGTTCGATGACGGCTCCGTTGTCGAGATCGAAAGGCATAACACTATCCTAATCGTTGGCAAGGGAGGCGAGCACCACAAGCTGACCGGTGTCTACTTCATCCCGAGGCTCAAGGCTAACCTTGTGAGCCTGGGTCAACTTGATGAGGTCGGCTCCCACATTTTCATTGAGCTCGGGCTACTCAAAATCTGCGATGATCGACGACGGCTACTCACGCAAGTTCCTGCTCTTCAAAAACTACACAAGGAAGAGATGGTGACCAGTTTGCCGGCAATTGAAGGCGTGAACAAGTTGTGCGACGGGTGTCTCATCGTCAAATAGAGGCGCACCCCCTTTACGTTTCAGGCATCCTACCGCACCAATGAGCCGTTGGAGCTCGTGCACGGCGATATTTGCAGGCCCATCATGTTGGCGACCCCAAGTGGCAAGACCCTCTTCCTTCTGCTAATTGATGATAAAAGCCGCTTCATGTAGCTGATTCTGCTGCAAGCGAAAATTGAGGTGATAGAGGCGATTAAACGCATTAAAGCGCGGGCAGAGGTAGAATGCAGGAAGAAGATGCGAATACTTCGCACGGACAAAGATGGAGAATTCTCCTCAGCAAGCTTCGATAAGTATTGCGACGAGCTCGGCATGTAGCGGCAATTAACGACGCCTTACTCCCCTTAGCAGAACGGGGTGGTGGAATGCCAAAATCAGACCATCGTTGGGACAACAAGTTCATTGCTGATGATGGCAGGGATGCTTGGGAGGTTCTGGGGAGAGGTGGTAATGACGGTCGTCTATCTCCTCAATCGGTAACCAACCCAAAGCCTCGACGAAAAGACGCCACACGAGACCTAGTACAATAAGAAGCCAATAGTACATCATCTTCGAGTGTTCAGCTGTGTCGCATACATGAAGGTCGCGCATCCCCACCTTGCCAAGCTCGATCCTAAGGGGCTGAAGGTCGTCTTCATAGGCTACGAACCCAGAAGCAAGGCGTACAGGCTCTATGATCCTATGGGGTGGCGAGATCATGTGTTGCGCGATGTTGTCTTCGACAAGAGCAGCTTCTGGCAGTAGAACGACGTGATCGAGGCAGACCGAAACCCAAATCAATTCATGGTGAAGTACCTCGTCACTGAGCTGGGAGAAGGAGGAGCGCAGCATCAGGAACTGTCACTGCCACCAGTAGTTGCACCAGGCACGCCTACGCCAACCCCAACCACAACTCCGGCTGCACCCCTGAACCAGTAGAGTTTGCAACACCACGTACTATGGATTTGACGTTGGATATCGATCACGATGTTGATTTGGTGGCCAAGAACCAGAGGATGGAAGACCTACTAGGAGGAGGTGAACCACCTGGACTGGTGACGCACGAGCTCGAAGAAGAGGTGGCTGAACAAGACGTGGAGTCTGGAGAACATGCCACCGGGACACCATGACATAGGGCTCAAATCGAAGTTCAAACAATAAGGTAGATATATACCATAGGTCTTTAGGAGAAGATTGTTAGATAAATTTCTAGGTTCAAAATCATTCCTAGTTTGAGTTACTATTTTTTAGGTAACTATTTTTCTGTTAAACTCACACAATTAAAGTGAGTGGGAAGTCCACGTCCAGTGGAAGCGCTTTAATTAAGTTGCCCATTTCTTTCCAATTTTAGGATGTAATTTGTTATTTAAATATCCCACTACTTTTTAGGCCGACCACAATACAAGTCATGAGCGATAGCGAAGACTGAATGAGAAATAAAATCATCGAGTCTTCAGCGGAATACTGTCTCTCTCTTTTGTTTTCTATTATTTTCTTCTTTCAAGAGCTTTCCTTCAACTTTTTCCTCGTCAAAGATTTCCCCCTCCATCAAAACAACAATCGATTTCCTCCATCAAAACAACAATCGATTTCCTCCTAGGTCAAAACAACAGCCCCTGGATGTCATTGACCATCCTAGCTCGTTTGGTCATGTCATCGAGAATGGACTCATGTGTCATTCATATCATCTGGACATCCATCCAGGTTATATCGAGGCATTGGATCATCATGTGTCCATTTAGTTCATTTACAAAATTTGTTATGGATAGCGGGTGCATAATCCAACTTCTAACACATGGGCAAGGGTGAAATGTCTACACACCCGTGTCATCTGACATTGTTCTAGAAAGACCCATTTCAAAGAAAGTCATCCGAGACACTCCTCTCACAATGCTCGTCCTCACTGTGACACACACATGTGCCACAAGGTAGCTCGTGTAGGCCACAAAGCCCAATGGTGGTGGAAAGCTAACATCATTCTTCACTCTAAGGTAAATTTTGAAGCATTTTCAATCTGGTAGGTGCAGGACATGATTTTGGCGAACGATCATATGGTGTAATGGAGCATCTATCTAGTATTGATAGACACAAAATTTGACAAGCTTTCATATTTCATATGGACGGACTTGACTCTAGAATTGCATGCCCAAATTGCCTTCGAAACCACAATTTTTTAGGTTAAGGCTTGGGCCTCTACCCGACCTTTCAACAAATCTATCTCTGACACTCATGTCAACATGACACTCGTCTTAATTTCATATCTCTAACACTCATTGCCTTCATCTTTGTGTTAGGCCAGATGATGCACCGTCTGTTGAAATATCATCATTAGCCCAATAGGTTAAACCCAACATTGTATGTTAGGAAAATGATTTAGAAATTTTAGGAATAAATGTACGAAAATGATTTAGAAACTTTAGGAATATATTTAGAAAAATGATTTAGGAATTTTAGAAATATATTTAGAAAAATGATTTAGATACTTTAAGAAAAAGTTGAGAAATTTTAGAAATAGATTTCATATCATCTAGTATAAATACTCTTCCACCCTACTTAGTTCATTATCCCAAAAGAAATACAAAGCACAGGAAGCAGTAGTATTCTACAAAGTGTCTTATAATCTTTTCTCGATTGGTTTTAATAAAGTGTGCGAGGTGAGTGTAGGTTACTTGATCTCTTGGGATTCTTAGTATGCTCTGTGGTTGCAGCCTTGTCTGATCTTCCACATCATAAACGATTTCTTAAGATTATTAGTGTGTGAGTTTCTTTTGTGTCGGGAGTAGTCTGTGACTTTGCAAGTCTTGTGTCGAAAGAGCTTGTTTGGTATTACTGAGGTATAACCAACACGATGGGTGATTTCCAAATCGTTGGAGAAATCAAGAAACTCAACAACAACAACTACAATACGTGGGCAACATGCATGATGTCCTATTTACAAGGACATGATCTTTGGGAGATCGTTGGCGGGAGTGAAACTACGCTGCCAGAGGATGATTCTAACAGCGCCTTGCACAAATGGAGAATCAAAGCAGGCAAAGCAATGTTTGCCTTGAAGACCACAATCGGAGAAGAGATGTTAGAGCACATTTGGGATGACAAGACACTAAAAGAAGCATGAGACACGTTTGTGATGTTGTTCTCAAAGAAGAACAATACTAGACTACAACAGCTTCGAGCCAATAACCTGACACAGTCTAGTACCATAACTCACGACCCAACCTCACGTCTGCAACAACCCGTGATCCACGACTCGTACACTCGCAAGACCTGTGCCTCAACTTGAAGCCCCATGCACACACATTGGCCTCCTGTTGCGCCTCGTGTCACCATTTGCAATGAGCCTCCCTCGGTTTCAGTGGCCATAATCGGCTCAACTCGGTTCACTTGGCTCCATAGCTTAAAATCTCAGCTATTCAGTTCGGTAAACAGATTTTGACCCAATTTTCACTGTTCTGACCCACCCGAACATGATTTTGACCCTAAATAAGGTATTGAGGTCATTATAATACCTTATTTCACAAATTTAAGTTGAATTTATATTAGAATTGTAAAATACTAACGAAAGGCGATGAACAACCTAATAGGAAACGAGAACTGGTCATTGTTTGGAGCACTTTTGTGGAACAGGAACTAACTGTTAGAATCACTCAATAATGCACACACTCAATCAAGATGACACAAAGAACAGGAAAGATAAAATTCAAGGAGGAATATTGGCTAAATGTTTTATTGATGACTTCATGGATGTACACCAAGAGAATATAGAGAATGAAGAAAAATACATTTTGGAAGCACGGTCTCGTGGGGTATATATTCGTTTACTAAATATAACTTTAACATATTTAACCTACAAGATATATTCAACCAAATATATCTCTACCAAATCTTTACAAAATATCTACAATATATATCTCTACTAAATCTTTTACTATAGATAGACATTAGAGCTCCATATCCCAACAATCTCCACTTGGAAACTGATCCAGTCAACCAATAATTTCATTCTCAATCTTTGCACCATACCAATTGAGGCTTTGTACAACCTCAATGTTCCAACATCAACAAATTATATTTGTTGGATTCTTAGCACCCTCTATCTTCCCCAAACACATCACCATCTTCCACAAACCTCCGAGTGAAATGGTATCGCCTTATGTGTTTTGTCTTTAAATGATAGACCGAGTTTCTCACCAATTGCATGACACTCTTAACTATCTACTTGAAGAATCTTCTCGTTCATCTACATAGTTTGTCATTCATATAATATTCTTTCCAGTTTCAGCTATTGCCATGTACTCAACCTCAACAGATGAAAAAGTAATGCAATTCTAAAGCCTAGACATCCCATCATCCATAGCTTGCTCCCACTTGGTTGTATCCTCCAACTATAGGGCTTTATCAAGGGAAGCTGGTTTCCAATCATCAGTCAGTAACAGATAGTATAACGAAGGTGAATACCTATCTAGTACTTTGATAGTTCTAGATCATCTTCTCAACGCCTGCTCAGGTGTCACATGCTCCGTCTCTAGTTCCACAACAACAGTCTCACGATTTTTTTGAGTATCCGCTACAACATCACTAGGTGAATCTTTCAGCAACTCAACCTCAACTCTCACTTGCTTCACCTCTAGTTCCTCAGTAATAGACGCAGGAGTTTCTTGAGTATCTGCTACAACATCCCCCTGTGAATTGTTTTGCAACTCAACCTCAACTCCCCCTTGCTTCATTGTCTCGGAGCCTTTTTTCAATTCTTTGACAGTCTTTGTGAAGCTAACTCGTTTTTGTTTACTCATAACGCAGTTCTCACAAGGGCTCATATCAACAGATTTTAGACCTTTCAAAACTCCTTTCGCTACCAGCATCTTCATTTCTTTGACGCTCATATGTCCAAGTCTATTGTGCCATAGACTTGAATTGGAAGCACTTTCAGCAACAACAACTATATTCATACACCCTACAGTGGTATATAAGATTTTAGATTTTGTGTCACGTGCCACCATTATAGCACCCTCCAAAATCTTCCATGAACTCTTCTCAAACTCTATTGCATAATCTGTGCTATCCAACTGACCAATAGAGATCATGTTCTTCTTGGCTCCATGAATATATCTGACATCCTTTAATGTCCACTGATTTTATGTCGAAGTTTTTATGCAAACATCCTCTTTTCCGTTGTAAGCAAGATACACCTCGAAATTTTCAGGCTTGAAATTTCGAAACAGCTCTTTATTAGGTGACAAATGAAAAGATGCACCTGAACCCAAAATCTAGGATTTAATCGAATTGTGCACACTGAGAATTAGAGCATCCCCAATGTCTTCTACTGAATGTATAGAATCGTCGTCATCATCTAATTTGTGATTCTGCTTCTTTTTTGTTTTTGTACAATCTGCCTGAAAGTGACCATTTTCTCCACAACTTCAACACTTTACGTTTGATTCATTTGGAGATTTTCCCTGGTTCTTTGATTTTGATCGCCCATTGTTTGGGCCATTTGATTTACTTATTCCCCTTCGATCAACATTGAGAGAATTGCCTGATGAATCTTCAATTTTCTGTTTGCGAATACTTTATGATAAGATAAGCAATCACTACAAGGGGAATAAGATTCAGATTATTGATCGAATATATCAAGGCAAGAACATTGTTTGAGATTCGAATCACTCCACAAGCAAGATCGATCATGTCTAGCTTGAATGATTCTTGTTGATCAAATATCTCAAACACTTGTTTGAGATTCGAATCACTCCACAAGCAAGATTGATCATGTTGAGCTTGAACAATTCTACATGCAACCTAAACTACATAGAAATGTAAATAAACTTGGTAATTGGCTAAAGAAAGCACAAATGCTCATTTTATCTATATTTTCCAAGTCTACCTACAAATACAACATACATGGCTTTATATAACCTCCAAATGAAACTATTAAACGCAAAACTATTAAAGGCATTACAAGAGTTGTAACATTCATACTTAATGGCCATAATTAGCCATTATGTAATTATAACCTAAAGTAAATAAAAAATCTTAAAATACAATAACTCTAAATTACTCTAAATTGTAACCCACCCAAAATTTATAACAATCAAACTTCATTCTTCTTCAATGTGGCATGAGTTGAAACATCTTTGAATTTTGACAACCTTTTCTTCACATCTTCATTGAAGTATATTGTATGATTGATGTCTTTTGGTTCATATTACTTTCGCTGAGAACTACATCTCGAATTTCATCGAACTTCAGTTTATCAAATCCTCGTGAACTGCTGATTGCGGCAACAAAAATATCCCACGACTCGGGTAAAGATGACATCAAAATCAATGCTTTAATTTCATCTTCGAAATGAATGTCCATCGAACTTGACTTACAATCATACTGAATTCATTTATATGACCAACAACAGATCCATCTTTAGACATTTGTAGATTGAATAGCCTCCGCATCAAATACACCTTGTTCATAGCCAACGATTTTTCATACATATTCGACAGTGCCTTCAACAGATCTGACGTTGTCTTCTCCTTGATGATGTTGAACGCCACATTTCTGGACAGAGTCAATCAGATCAACACTAAGGTCTGACGATCCTTGAGCTTCCACTGCTTCGTGGACATAGTATCTAGCTTCACCCCCAACAGGGGTTCGTGAAGACCTTTCTAATACAGACAATCTTCAATCCACATCTTCCAGAAACTGAAATCGGATCCATCAAACTTCTCAATTCCAATCTTTGAAATTTCCATCTTCATAGATCGTGGTGAATTTCGCCTAGCTCTGATACCAGTTGTTAGGATCGCTCGACAAAGTAGGCACTCGATCCAGATAAACACAAAGAACAAGAGAGAGAAAATTCGAGGAGGAATATTGGCTAAAGGTTTATTGATGACTTCACGTATGTGCATCAAGAGAATATAGAGAATGAAGAAAAGTACATGTTGGAAGTACTGTCGAATGGATATATATATGGTTTCCGTTTACTAAATATAGCTTTAACAAATTTAAACTATGAGATATAGAATATATCTCTACCAAATATTTACGAAATATCTACCATATATATCTCTTACCAGATCTTTATGAAATATCTACCATATATATTTTTATCGAATCATTTACTATAAATAGACATCATGCTCCATATACCAACATTATCGTACTTGAATTAGGAAGAAGGTCGGCTAAGGCCAACCAAGTAAGTGGTCCTGCCGTCGTTGGGTATAATTGTGTGTTGTAAGATGACACGTGCCCATGCATTTGCACTTGTCATAGGCCATATGCGAAATGTTATGAAATGATATGCAAATGTCGTGCGATTGTTATGCTATATTTGATGAATTGATATGTTTTACAATATGTTATGTTATGATATGATATGTTGATGACATGCTCGGGATTATTTGTGTGGCTGTTATGATATATGATACGATATCTGCATAATATGGATTGTTATGTCTGCAAGTATGAAAACGTTATGATATGATTGATATGTGACATGAATGATATGATATGATTGACATGTAAAACGATGAATTAACATGAAATACAACCTCGTATGCATAAGAATTATGATAAATGCTATGAGAAATGCGGGTTGTAATAATGATAATTAAAATGAAAAAAATGTTGGGACCTCATGCATCAGGGGATACCCCTATTCCTTAACGATAGTACGGACGCGTACGCTATAAAGCAAGGAAACGATCATTATGTTTACCATAATGTAATCGTGACGGCTGCTACTCCTAACGGGTGTTCGACATCAACAGCTACCAGAGAATGTTTGCTCGAGCAGAAAAGACCCCAGGAGGTGTGTGAACCGAATGATGTGTCCATACTCGCACGTGTAGACCGTGTGTAGGGAAATTAAGTACACTTCTAAGTTTCTCGTTATGATAGTCGTCGTAGAAAAATAGACTGTTATGATAGGTCCCATTCATGAAATTGTGCATGTTTGCATTTAACTTCGATAGCGGGGTCTCTTACTGAGTATTTATTAAAATACTCAAGTCATGTGCTACTTTACTTTTCAGGCAGAGGCAAGGAGTCTCTATACAGCTGACGGTGACATCGCAACTATAAGACTATGACACATGCTTAGGATAGTTTCGTAATTTAAATTTAGTAGACTATATATTAGTATAGGTTAGTTCATTTCCATTTAGTAGCATTTAAGTTAGTATAGGACATTTTACTTTATGTTATTTTCTTATTTATTTATTTTGTATTGTTATTATTTCTGTATTAAATATTCATGATATGTATACTGTAGCGACATCATTTAATAATAATAATAATATATATATATATATTATTTATTTATTTTTGGGATTGGTTTTGCAATTGGAATTTGTAGCATTAATATATAAAGGACACTAAAATTTAGGAGAAAGGGACATTTTGTGCCCACCATTATTCCCATAATGGCAGACAGCCCCACATGTCCATGCATTTATTACACGTAAACAGGAACATGAAATATCCTCGAACTCCTATGTTTTAATATTAATCATCAATGTCGGATTTCTTTTCTTTATTCTCTAAGGACAATGACTAAACCAATATGATTGGTCGACCCCATCTTCCTCGTGTTTCGGTACCATTTCACAATTAATAATGTGATCGTAACGGTATGGTGTGGCTCGGAAACGAATCAAAGTAGAGCTCGTAGGGTACGTGATGTGTTTTCTAATAAGTGAGAATCAATGTATAAAAGAGAACGTACATGCATTAGATGGTATTGATTGATGTTGAACGGTCAATCCTATTGTAATGCCGGAGCCCGACTAGAATTAATTTTTTTTTTTTTTTTTCATTTGTGGAGCTTTATTAAGAATCTTACCGACTGAATTTCAAGATGAAATAGGAGAGAAAAATATTTAGAAAAATCCTAGAAACCTAAAAAAAAGATTTTAAAAAATCGTGAAAATTGGTCAAAGTCAACTCGTGAGGATAAAATTTGAACAACAAAAAGCGATTAATCAAGTACGACAACAGGTTTTCCAACAAGCCTTACAAGGAGCTCTAGGAACTCTGAATAGTTGTTTGAACAACGAGTTACATTTACGTACTATCAGTGCTAATATTGCCATGTTTGGGACGATGAAAGAAATAACTAACTGATTAGTCCTTCGACAGTAGTTTCATTTTTATAATTTTCTAATTGTTCCAAACTTTTAGAAGTTGAATTAATCAAATTCAATTTTTCTCGTTCTATCTCAGAGTATCCATTCACTCGAAAACGATCCGCTTCCATTTCGACTTTTCGTAAGCGGGCCTGAGCTTGTTTTTTTTTCCTATATTTAAGGAGTTTGTATTTACTCTTATGTAGACTTAATTGGGAGGGAATAAAGAAAAATGACCGAGAGAAAATCTCGTTGTAAGATTAAGAATGCAACGAGGGCTTATAAGTAGGTTATTCACTAAGTACTTTTATAATAACTCTCATTTCTTATTTTTGTAGGTGATTGCTAATCATCGTTTAAGGTAGAGGAGTGTTTCTGGAGCTACATGGTTAAAGAGGGGGTCATCTAGAGACGTTAGTAAAAAATGGTAGGAAAGAGTCTGAATGTATCAAACCCGTTGGATCAACCGAGAAGCCAAACTGGAGTCGTTAGAAAATGTATTGTCCAAGTGGGATGAAATAGAGAAATTGTTGTGATTCGTAAGCTGAGGGATCTCACTATCATATTGGACATCTTGTCGTGGTCTAGCTCAATATTTTTGGTCTTGGATTCGGAGTTCTTTTAACTTTGATTTTGATCTAAGGACCTTAATTCTAAGGTTCTAGGTTCTTAATTCTAAGAACTTGATCCTGATCCATGTTCTACTTCTTATCTTTAGTTTTTAGTTCTTGTTCTTGCTCTTGATTCTTATTCTTGTCGTTAGTCTCGTTCTTAGTTCTTTTCTTAGTTCTTGTTTTGATCTTATTCTCGTTCTGTTCCCTAAGACACCCCTTGGAATTTACAATACAAGACATGAAATTGACAATCTGTGTCCAATTTGAAAGTCTATACTCAAGGCTTCATACGTTCCAAACGACATAGTCCAAGACTTCATACATTCGAAGCGGTGTAGTCTAAAACCTACATCTAAGGCTTCTAACATTCCAAGTGATTTAGTCTGAGTCATGAATATTTTGTACTATGGGAGGTTTAGGAGTTTCTTAAGTTTTGAGTCCGAGGACTTCGTCCTGTATTCTTGAGTGATACCTAACATTCTTCTTGTCTTAGTGGACATAAGGCTTGTGTTGTGCTTTTAATTGGTTCTTATCCTTAGAGCGTTCTCTTAGTTTCTTAAGTTCTTAGGTTCTTGCTCCAAAGGTTATTCTTGAGGCATAAGTCTTAACATACCTTCTTACATTGTATTCCAACCTATAAGCCGAGCATTTAATGATAACATTTATATGTCATTTAAAGCATCGTAAAGTTGGCATCATATTTCTTGAAGTTCTAGAAAGATCATGAATGTTTATCAAGGGTAGAATCGTCATTTCTTTTAAGCCTTAAATTATACCTCTAATTTAGATTCTAAACGTGATCCAATCATCTTGAAATCTTATGATATGAACCAAAAAACATCAATCATACAATATACTTCAATGAAGATGTGAAGAAAAGGTTGTCAAAATTATCAAAAGATGTTTCAATTCATGCCACATTGAAGAAGAATGAAGTTTGATTGTTATAAATTTTGGGTGGGTTACAATTTAGAGTTATTGTATTTCATTTATGTATTTTAAGACTTTATTTACTATACGTTACAATTACATAATGGTTAATTATGGCCATTAGGTATGAATGTTACAACGCTTGGAATGACTTTAGTAGTTTCATTGTGAGGCTATATAAAGCCATGTATGTTGTATGTGTAAGAGACTTGAAAAATATAGTAAAAGAAACATTTGTGCTCTTCTTTAGCCAATGGCTAAGTTTCTTTGCAATTCTATGTAGTTTAGGTTGCATGTAGAATCATTCAAGCTCGACATGATCAATCTTGCTTGTGGAGTGATTCGAATCTCAAGCAAGTGTTCTTGCCTTGAGATATTTGATCAACAAGAATCATTCAAGCTAGACATGATCGATCTTGCTTGTGGAGTGATTCGAATCTCAAACAATGTTCTTGCCTTGAGATATTCGATCAACAAGGTAATCTGAATCTTACTCCCCTTGTAGTGGTTCCATATCTTATCATCTTAGGTCCGCCTTCATGTTCTTGTGAGTATGACTTACTTAAAATCTTGAGTTATTTGGAGGGTGTTTGGACCTTGGAATATCTTGAAATGAACCTTAGTGGCATTTTAGTCATTTTCCACCCTAAAGTTGGTTTGAGTCTCCAACATGATCTAATAGTTTTAAAACATCCTTAAAAATGGTGAAATAAGGCTTTCTTAATATATCATATTACGCATAACATAAAAATTTTACGAGTAACGGAGTTCATTTAATGGGTTATTTTAACGTTACTTAGTTCTCGAGCAAAACACTCTTTTTAGGTCCTTAACTCACGGTTCTTTACTTGATTCTTCTGTAATCCATTAAATCGTACTTAACTTAAGGTTCATATTGAATTCTAAGTAATTCTTACAAGTATGTCGTAATAAAAGTCCAGATTGGCCGATTTAATTGAATTAGCCATGCCATCATCTCCTTCAGACTCGCAACCCTTTCATCGATAGCTCTGAAACTCGACCTCCACAATCTCTTGCAGTGGCTTTCTCTCCTTGATTCCTTCATGAAATTTAAAGATCATGTTGCAAGGAAGAACCAGGAATCAATTTCATACCATATCGTGGACTGTACATAAGTTATAAGCTTCGAAAGTTCGCCGGAAAACATATTCTTTATCAAAGGAAAAATCCAAAAACTCTATTAGTTGGGACGATTCATACATTTTGAAGTCTCGACTCTTTCATGAGATCTCTTAATTTCCTTTCTCTCAAGCTAATAAATAATTTTGGAAGAATGACTTCGTGTGAATGCCCCTAATTTTGAAATCCAAGCAATCGACGTTAAACCCATTTTCCACCTGATTCTTAAGCTTATTGTTTAGCTCGATAGAAGCATCTTCGGCTCACCATTTCTTCACGAAAAAATTTCTCTCAATAAGTGTAAAACCGTTTAAAAAAAATATAACAAAATAAGAAAAAAAAAAAAAGTAATCGACCACCTCTCCTTTAATCTCTCAACTCTTTATACAAAAGACGGTGACAAGGAAAAAATTCAAAAAAAACTTCTCGTAAGTAAAGGTAAGGTGCCTATGTACGGACGACGGTAAGGCACCTATGTACGGATGACGGTGTCATATTTCCCTTAGGTAAAGGTAAGGCGCCTATGTACGAATGACAGTGTCATCGCGAGCAGAGACTGTGGCACGTGCATAGAATAAATTCATTTAAATTCCTAGTCTAAGTTAGAATAGATTGTTTTGCATTTTATGGATTTAAATTATTTTGTATTTATTTTTATTGTCTCAAATTTCAGTATTTCGTATTAAACACGTAACACCGTGTTTTCCAAAGTTAAAAAATGTTTTAAATGTTTCTTTAGGTTTTCCCTTTCCCGCTTTAAAACACATCTGTTAGGGGAAGGTTTCTACACCCCCTTATAAATGGTGGTTTGTTCTCCTCCCAAGCAATGTGGGACATCACAATCCACCCCCCTTCGAGGCCCAACGTCCTCGCTAGCACTCTTTTCTTCCTCCAATCGATGTGCGACCGCCCCCAAATCCACTCCCCTTTTGGATCCAGAGTCCTTACTAGCACACCGCCTTGTGTCTACCCCCTTCAGGGAAGAGCGAGAAGGCTGGCACATCGTCCGATGCCGGGCTCTGATACCATTTTTGTAACGCCCCAGATCCACCGCTAGCCGATATTGTCCTCTTTGGGATTTCTCTTTCGTGCTTTCCTTCAAGGCTTTAAAACGCGTCTGTTAGGGGAAGGTTTGTTCTCCTCCCCAACCAATGTGGGACATCACAATCAACCTCACATAAACATAACATAAATGCATAACATATCGGAACATTAGAATATGACACGTAAATTGGCTACAGAGTACAGGTCATTCAAACATCACTCAAGTCATCCGATTAAGCTCGAAAGTATTCCAATAGTACGACTACTTACTTGGTTAGCCTAGGTCAGAGTCACTATTTCCCTTCGTGCTAGTTTCCGGTGCTCCTCAAAATTAAATTTTATTTAATTAATATACAAATGCATTCGAAAAAAAAATTAAAAGAATTATTTTATTGTTATGAGATTTTAAAATAATATAAAAAAAACTATTTTTATTCTTTTATATCGACCATATATTAATTTTTCGTTCGTTACTAATAGAAAATTGATTGACCCTAATTGTTTCTCTTTTCCTTCTTCTACCTCAAATATTTTAATTAAAATATTTTGCTTTTCCTTTCAAAAACAAAATATAAAAACTTTAAAAATAATCCGATTTTTTTTTTTTTTTTTTTATGGTTTGAAATATGCGTTCATAATTTAGGTTGGGTCGAGTTGACACGTTTTCTAGACCTTATCCAATTATTTAGCGGTAAACTTTTTAATTTTTTTTTTATTAAATAGTTAACTTAATCCACCAAAAATTTAATTTAATTTAATTTTTTTTATAAAAATAAAATATTTATTTATTTATTTTCAAATATGAAATAAGATTTGACGATGAATTTATATATATATATATTGAACTGTGGAGTAAGAATGATAAAAATTAAAACAATCTGCTAGAATTGTAACCTTTTAACATAGTTCAATATTGTCATAGAACTAATGATATGAACCAAGAGATATCAATCATACAAGATGCTTCAATGAAGATGTGAAAAGAATATTGTTGAAATTATCAAAAGATATTTCAATTCATGTCATATCGAAGAAGAATGAAGTTTTATGTTATAAATTTTGGGTAGATTACAATTTAGAGTAATTGTATTTCATTTACGTATTTTAAGACTTTTTATTTACTATAGGTTACAATTACATAATGGTTAATTATGGTCATTAAGTATGAATGTTACAACTCTTGGAATGTCTTTAATAGTTTAATTTTGAGGCTATATAAAATCATGTATGTTGGATGTGTAAGAGACCTGGAAAATATAGTAAAAGAAACATTTGTGTTATTCTTTAGCTAATGGCTAAGTTTATTTGCAATTCTATGTAGTTTAGGTTGCATGTAAAATCATTCAAGCTCGACATGATTAATCTTGCTTGTGGAGTGATTCGAATCTCAAGCAAGTGTTCTTGCCTTGAGATATTTGATCAACAAGAATCATTCAAGCTAGACATGATCGATCTTGCTTGTGGCGTGATTCGAATCTCAAACAAGTGTTTGAGATATTTGATCAACACGAATCATTCAAGCTAGC
Organism: Cucurbita maxima; assembly: GCF_002738345.1. Taxonomy (NCBI): domain Eukaryota; kingdom Viridiplantae; phylum Streptophyta; class Magnoliopsida; order Cucurbitales; family Cucurbitaceae; genus Cucurbita; species Cucurbita maxima. The sequence goes on along the minus strand of NW_019272086.1, from coordinate 101,841 downwards.
CATGATCGATCTTGCTTGTGGCGTGATTCGAATCTCAAACAAGTGTTTGAGATATTTGATCAACACGAATCATTCAAGCTAGCCATGATCGATCTTGCTTGTGGCGTGATTCGAATCTCAAACAAGTGTTTGAGATATTTGATCAACACGAATCATTCAAGCTAGCCATGATCGATCTTGCTTGTGGCGTGATTCGAATCTCAAACAAGTGTTTGAGATATTTGATCAACACGAATCATTCAAGCTAGCCATGATCGATCTTGCTTGTGGCGTGATTCGAATCTCAAACAAGTGTTTGAGATATTTGATCAACACGAATCATTCAAGCTAGCCATGATCGATCTTGCTTGTGGCGTGATTCGAATCTCAAACAAGTGTTTGAGATATTTGATCAACACGAATCATTCAAGCTAGCCATGATCGATCTTGCTTGTGGCGTGATTCGAATCTCAAACAAGTGTTTGAGATATTTGATCAACACGAATCATTCAAGCTAGCCATGATCGATCTTGCTTGTGGCGTGATTCGAATCTCAAACAAGTGTTTGAGATATTTGATCAACACGAATCATTCAAGCTAGCCATGATCGATCTTGCTTGTGGCGTGATTCGAATCTCAAACAAGTGTTTGAGATATTTGATCAACACGAATCATTCAAGCTAGCCATGATCGATCTTGCTTGTGGCGTGATTCGAATCTCAAACAAGTGTTTGAGATATTTGATCAACACGAATCATTCAAGCTAGCCATGATCGATCTTGCTTGTGGCGTGATTCGAATCTCAAGCAAGTGTTCTTACCTTGAGATATTTGATAAACAAGAATCATTCGAGCTAGACATGATCGATCTTGTTTGTAGAGTGATCCGAATCTCAAACAATGTTCTTGGCTTGAGATATTCGATCAACAAGGTAATTCGAAAAATATAGTAAAAGAAGCATTTGTGCTCTTTTTTAGCCAATGACTACGTTTATTTGCAACTCTATGTAGTTTAGGTTGCATGTAAAATCATTCAAGCTCGACATGATTAATCTTGCTTGTGGAGTGATTCGAATCTCAAGCAAGTGTTCTTGCCTTGAGATATTTGATCAACAAGAATCATTCAAGCTAGACATGATCGATCTTGTTTGTAGAGTGATCCGAATCTCAAACAATGTTCTTGCCTTGAGATATTCGATCAACAAGGTAATTCGAAAAATATAGTAAAAGAAGCATTTGTGCTCTTTTTTAGCCAATGACTAAGTTTATTTGCAATTCTATGTAGTTTAGGTTGCATGTAAAATCATTCAAGCTCGACATGATCAATCTTGCTTGTGGAGTGATTCGAATCTCAAGCAAGTGTTCTTGCCTTGAGATATTTGATAAACAAGAATCATTCAAGCTAGACATGATCGATCTTGTTTGTAGAGTGATTCGAATCTCAAACAATGTTCTTGCCTTGAGATATTCGATCAACAAGGTAATCCGAAAAATATAGTAAAAGAAGCATTTGTGCTCTTTTTTAGCCAATGACTAAGTTTATTTGCAATTCTATGTAGTTTAAGTTCATGTAAAATCATTCAAGCTCGACATGATCAATCTTGCTTGTGGAGTGATTCGAATCTCAAGCAAGTGTTCTTGCCTTGAGATATTTGATCAACAAGAATCAATCAAGCTAGACATGATCGATCTTGTTTGTAGAGTGATTCGAATCTCAAACAATGTTCTTGCCTTGAGATATTCGATCAACAAG
>NW_019272086.1:40459-99983 GCF_002738345.1 Cucurbita maxima | reverse complement strand
TCAAGCTAGACATGATCGATCTTGTTTGTAGAGTGATTCGAATCTCAAACAATGTTCTTGCCTTGAGATATTCGATCAACAAGGTAATCCGAAAAATATAGTAAAAGAAGCATTTGTGCTCTTCTTTAGCCAATGACTAAGTTTATTTGCAATTCTATGTAGTTTAGGTTGCATGTAAAATCATTTAAGCTCGACATGATTAATTTTGCTTGTGGAGTGATTCGAATCTCAAGCAAGTGTTCTTGCCTTGAGATATTTGATCAACAAGAATCATTCAAGCTAGACATGATCGATCTTGTTTGTAGAGTGATTCGAATCTCAAACAATGTTCTTGCCTTGAGATATTCGATCAACAAGGTAATCCGAAAAATATAGTAAAAGAAGCATTTGTGCTCTTTTTTACCCAATGACTAAGTTTCTTTGCAATTCTATGTAGTTTAGGTTGCCTGTAGAATCATTCAAGCTCGACATGATTAATCTTGCTGGTAGAGTGATTCGAATCTCAAACAATGGTCTTGCCTTGAGATATTCGATCAACAAGGTAATCCGAAAAATATAGTAAAAGAAGCATTTGTGCTCTTTTTTAGCCAATGACTAAGTTTATTTGCAATTCTATGTAGTTTAGGTTGCATGTAAAATCATTCAAGCTCGACATGATCAATCTTGCTTGTGGAGTGATTCGAATCTCAAGCAAGTGTTCTTACCTTGAGATATTTGATCAACAAGAATCAATCAAGCTAGACATGATCGATCTTGTTTGTGGAGTGATTCGAATCTCAAACAATGTTCTTGTCATGAGTTTCGATAAAACTCGTATTTAAATTCATTTACTTTTCGGCCGATTGGGAAAATAAAAATTTAATTATTTTATTTTTAATTTTGGAGACTAAATTTTCAATTTAACACATAAAATATTGACTCAAAGGGACAAATTCTGCCACATTCACGTTCGGAAAAAAATTAATTTAAAGAAATTAATATTTAGGGGTCCGAAAATGAGATGTGCACTCATGTTCTAATGTTACGTTCATAATTACATGCGAACAAAAGGCCCTCCTCCATCATTCTCATTATTTTATTATTTCTTTTAAGAGGAGAAGTTTGTTCTCACCGTCCTCACGATAAGAATCATGGTGTTTTAAATGGACCGATCATTCCAAATGGACCTATTCATCTACGAAATTGGATCGGCTCGGTTAACCATAGAAATGAATATTTGTAATGTCAAAAACGAGATTTGAACTTACACATGTGCTCAATAGATTTAAGTTTATCTTCTTACCCATTCAAACATATCAAGAAGACTTCATTGTTTTTTTCGTTGTCGTTTTGTAATGGTCAAATGGTCAAAATTGACTTCGTCTTTTGTGGAGATTAAAGGGGATCGGGATTGAATCCTGACCACAAACGTTTTTTGTTGGGTTATGTAAAAATTAGATTAGTGAATGAATGAAATTGAGATCTCGAATTGAGACATTTTCCTTAGAGATCTGAGCATCAATTTTGTTATTTCTAAGTTTCAAGCAATTCTTGTGTAGAATTGCATCGATCATAAGAGATAATCTAATTCTAGCCTTATTTCTTGGTTGATCCAAATTTCGTATCAGGAGACTTTGATTCAAAGTTCTTGTTTCAACAAAAGCTTGGATCGTTGGGCTAAGGATTAGAGTTGTCTTATCACGACCCAGGTGATCTACCAATGATAGTAAGAATTCTCCCGTTTTCTGGTCAAAAATCTACTCACGACCTCTCTTTTCATACCATTACGACATGCTCTTGTCTCGAGTTTTTTTCCAATAGTTTTTAGCGTTAGAAGAAGCCTTGTTCGTCCTACATCCTTTTCCTCTACCTCTCATTTACTGAGGGATTTAGTATCTATCTCTACATATATTTTCAAATCGTGAGATTTGGTTGAGCTAGTTTTAATATTGTGAGATCCCACATCGATTGAAAAGAAGAACGAGTGCTAGCGAGGACGTTGGATCTCGAAGGGGAGTGAATTGTGAGATTCCACATCAGTTGGAGAGAGGAACGAAACATTCTTTATAAGGATTTGAAAACTTCCCATCAGTAGACACGTTTTAGAAACTTTGAACTAAAGCTCGAAAGGAAAAGTCCAAACAAAATAATATCGGTAAGTAAAAAACTGTATGATACAATTTTTTAATATTATATTTTAAAATTTTTACCGACATATAAAAATTACAAAATTTAATTTATGTCTATTATTATTAAGTATATATTATTAAATGCTTTAATTGTTCATAATTACCTTCCTTTTCATCCAAAAATAGGAAATTAAATATGATTTTTTTAGAACAAAAATAAAAATAATTGAAAATCCCATAATTTCTTCATATTAGAAGCAATTATAACAAAATATTTGATATTATTATTAAAAAAAAAACAATTTTATTATAAAATATTAAAATTTAATTTTCTTAAAAATAAAATAAAATATTAACATAGCAGAGATGACGTATTTGAGAATTAATTTATTTTTTATTTTTAGACTTCTTAATTAAAAAAAAAAAGCATTTTAATTTTAATTTTATTATTAACACTTTATTTTAAAAGAATTTTGGCTTTTTTTTAAATGAATTATGATTTATAAAACCACATGTCTTTTGTAAAGTCAAGAATAAATACTAATATTTTATTTTGATAAATTATTTAATGCATAAAATAATTAAATATTGAAACATATATATAACATAAATTATTTATTTATTTATTAATTATGGTACAATCTAGTTAAATTATTAAACATGGGTACACGTAAAACTTAATATTCAAGATAATTCAATTATGGATTAAAATAATTAAAAAAAAACAGTCCATATTTATAAACATTTATTTTATTTTTATAAGTTCATAATAATTAATTATGATTTTCCAAAAAAAAAAATATTTGGAAAGATATAATTAATAAGGAATAATAGTTAATAAGATTTATGATAATTAATATTTTATAAATAATTCAAACTTATTTAGGAGTATTGTTAATGCAAATCTTTATTGTTATGGTATTTCTTAAAAGATTAAATTATTTATTTTTATTTCAAAAATTTCGAGTGGGTTAAATTGATGACATAATCTAAACCGAGTTCACAATTCAACCTTCTATTTTTTTTCAAGATGGAATGGGTTGTCGGGTTGTTTTTTTTTTTTTTTAATAATTTTGATAAAAACCTACTTATCTTTAATGTTCGAATATTAAACAGTTACTCGTCATACTGCAATATTAATACTGGTTATAAACGTCGAATATTCTTAATTTTTATAATAATCTTAAGAGACGATATGGTAGGTTTGGGTGTAACCCTCCCGACAAAAAATATGTCAACCCCACGAACTGACCCGAATTTTAGGTTTTAAAAAAAATTCAACCCAACTCAAACCGAAAAAAATCTAACCCAATCCAACTTTTATGATTTGGGTTAGATAGTCGCGATGGATCAAATTCTCGATTCATTTAAACGTCCCTAAACTTTTAATTGAGATAACTTACCCTAAAGATAGCTCCGAGATATTCATAAAAGATAAAAAATAATATTATAACTTCAACATGGGTTTATTTAGTTGGAGTGAGAAAATGTTTTGAACCAACTCGAAATTTTGGTTCGGTTGAATTGATGACGCTAGCAACTTGAATAGATTTCACAACCTAATTATAATAGCTCAAGCCCACCGCTAGCAGATATTGTGCTCTTTGAGCTTTCCCTTCCGACTTCCGTTCAACATTTTTAAAATGGGTCTAATACGAGAAGTTTCTACACGCTTATAAAAAATGTTTAGTTCTCGTTTTCACAATATCGATTACAAACGTCAAATATTCATAATCAAAATATTTTATAATTTAGCATAAATAAATAAATAATAAATAATAATAAAGTGAATCGGACGGTGGAGAGGGAAATGGGATAAAAGGAAGAAGAAGAAATAATATATATATATAAGAGAAGCAGAGGAACATTGCCTTGGAATACAGTTACCACTAACCTCGATTTATCTTCCCCATGATTCGCTTCTTTCCTTTCTCCACTGCATATGCTTAAGCTTTTTTCCTTCTCTAATGGCTTCTCTCGCGCCTAAACTTTTTCCCTCGCTTTGAAACCCTCCATTTCATCTTCCCCACTACGGCGGCGCCTACGATGCTGCTACCTGACCCTGCAGCTGGCCACGGTGGCTCTGTGGTGGTCGTCGGGGTCAGAATGGAACTCCAGAGTCGGGAATTGCTCACTTGGGCGCTTGTTAAGGTTGCTCAGCCTGGCGATTGCGTCATTGCTCTTCATGTCCTTGATTCTGCCGCTGGTAATTGTTTTGTTTTGCGGCCTTGTTTCTCTCGCTTCATTCCGTGGTTTGATTTTGCTTTGTAGTACTGAGTGTGGAGTTTTCTTTGGCTTTCTGTTGTAGTTGATGAAGGGAAGTTGACTCTGCTCTCTCTTGTGAAGTCGTTTGACTCTATGTTGTCCGCTTATGAAGGATTCTGCAACCTGAAGCAGGTTAGAATGTTGGTGAATCGAGAGATTTTTTTTTTTTTTTTTTGCTGAAAATCTGAGCGTGGAATTGTTGCTTGTGTAGGTTGATTTGAAGCTCAAAGTCTGCCGAGGATCGCCGGTCCGGAAAATCATTAGACGGGAAGTGGATTCGTACGGTGAGGCTTCTCTAATTCTCGGTACTTCTAAATCTCACCATAGAATCCGTTCGTCGGCCTCGGTTGCTAAGTACTGCGCTAGAAAATTGCCGAGCAGATTCAGTGTTTTAGCAGTTAATAGTGGCAAAGTCATTTTCCAGAGATTAGCGACTTTCTCAACTAAAGGCCAGTCTCGAGGTTGCAATTATTTCACTTTTCTTTTTTGCTTTTAGGTTGTGAGTTCTTGTTTAGTGCTTAGATCATGATTTCCCCCTTTTTCTTTTGCCTAATTTAGCAGACAAGGATAGGGACAAGAATTGTGCTGCCATTGTAGAAGTAGCTAATGAAGCAAAAGCTGATGGGTTAGCTACAAACTTTATCGACAGTCATATTTGTTTACAGAAATCTGACTCTGGTTGTAATGATAAAATGGAGAGGGACTCCGTTGAGGGCACTCCATCTTCACTTGAACGGAATGATTCCGGGACTGATTTGGTTGATGAGTTACCTGAGGACAATGCTGTGGGGAATTCACTGGCTATAGTACCATTTCATAAGCCTCAGGGATCGTTGAAGTCGAATTCCATTGTGAGTCGAGAATCATCACATTGGAAATCGAGTTGGCCGCTTCTACGACGTATATTTTTGTCCAAGCAGCATGTAGAGAAATCTTCAAAGAAGTTTTCTATGTTCCAAGGCATATTGCACGTTTCAAACATCCAGTCGTCGTCCTCGGCCTTGGTTTATCCAGATCAGAAACAGAACAGTTCTGATCAGGATCAGGGTTCCACCATTGATAGGGAGTGTGGTGCAATTGTGCCATATGGGTCCGGCTACATTTTGGGAAGCCTTCCTAAAGAGGTATTGGATTTGAAGGATAAGTACTCATCCACCTGCAGATTGTTTACTTATGAGGAACTTTTGTCAGCAACGTCTAATTTTATGCCTGGTTTGTATCTATCTTTTCTCAATTTCCTCGGATTTTGGGACTGGATGATTCGCTAACAAGTATTTATGTGTGTGTCTTTTAGAGAATATGGTTGGTAAAGGAGGTAGTAGCTATGTTTACCGAGGGCTTCTTCCTGATGGCAAGGAAATTGCTGTCAAAGTTTTGAAGCCATCTGAGAATGTTCTTAAGGAATTTGTTCAGGAAGTTGGGATCATTGCGACATCAACTCATAAGAATGTTATATCTTTAATGGGTTTTTGTTTGGAGGACAATAATTTACTGTTGGTCTACGGTTTTCTTTCAAGAGGAAGTTTGGAAGAGAATCTTCACGGTAAAGATCTATACTATTTTTGAAGATCACTGATTTGATTTTTGTTAACTATGTTCTTACTATCAATTGGTTGTTTTATTTAAGGTTGTAAGAAGGATGTGAATTCATTTGGTTGGCAAGAGAGGTTTAAGGTTGCTGTTGGTGTTGCTGAGGCACTAGATTATTTACATAATTGCAGGGAGGAACCTGTGATACACAGGGATGTGAAATCCTCTAACATTCTGCTTTCTGAGAATTTCGAACCTCAGGTTTCATGACATGTTCCTTTCTCATATTCTGTATCTTTCAAAGGGTTCCACTATCTGATTGATTACTGATGGTTATGTTTTACGACCCGTTCAGCTTTCCGATTTTGGGCTTGCTAGTTGGGCATCCTTGTGCTTTCAAATCACTTGTACTGACGTAGCTGGAACGTTTGGGTATGCAGTTTCTTCTCCGCTATTTCGACGTCACGCAGTTCATGTTTTTCGTTATTTTTATGAAGATTTTGGTGTTCTTAAACGTGATATTTGATAAAGTATTGTTTTGAGCATGCTTCATTCCTTTATGGCAGTTACTTGGCTCCTGAGTATTTCATGCATGGCAAAGTGAGTGACAAAATCGACGTTTACGCATTCGGTGTGGTACTCCTTGAACTACTTTCAGGTAGAAAACCAATCACCGACAATTGTCCCAAGGGGCAGGAGAGCCTTGTCATGTGGGTAAGTGTCGAGTTTTTTCCTATTACCATCCATAACAATCAAGGTCAGGACAATGAGTATGATGTTGAGGATTGTTGGGAGGAAGTCCCACGTTGGCTAATTTAGGGAATGATCATGAGCTTATTAGTAAAGAATACATCTCCATTGGGGAAGCCCAAAGCAAAGCCACGAGAGCTTATGCTCAAAGTGGACAATATCATATCATTGTAGAGAGTTGGATTCCTAACATGGTATTAGAGCCGTACCCTTAACTTAGCCATGTTAATAGAATCCTCAAATGTCGAACAAAGAAGTTGTGAGTCTCGAAGATGTAGTAAAAAATGATTGAGTCATGATTCCTAACATATGAGTTGTCGTGAAATCAATTCTTCTCGATTTTTCCTCAAACTTATCTATGGAACTGATGTGACATATGCAATACAGGCAAAACCAATTTTGAAGGAAATCAAAGTTTCAGAATTACTAGATCCAAGCCTAGGCAGTGACTACAACGACGATCAAATAGGTCGAATGATTTTGGCTGCTACTCTTTGCATTAGACGAGCACCGAGACTCCGTCCTCAAATCAGCCTGGTAAGTTGACTACGAAATGCACGACGCTATCAGCCTCTTCCACTTGTCAATGCTTGTCTGTGTCATCAATGGTCGTTTTCCCTTTGACCCATTCATTTGTTGTTTTTTTCAAAACTTGCAGGTCTTGAAACTTCTCCAAGGGGATGAGGAAATAACAACATGGGCAAGACAACAAATCGATGAATGCGACGAATTCGATGCGAGTGATGGAGAACCTCTACCTACTAACATTCAATCACACCTTAACCTGGCCTTGCTTGGCTTGGAAGATGACTCACTTTCTATTGGCAGTGGAATTCAAACCATCTCCATAGAGGACTACTTGCAGGGCAGATGCAGCAGCCGCTCTTCAAGCTTTAACTGAAATCGCTCACTCTCAATCAAATCAGCCAAATTTTAGGTATTAACATCTTCCTCCAACTTCCTTTTTCTTCCATAGCTTTGAAGGGCTTTTTCTTTTAATCTTTGTACTGATTGAGATTGAATAGCTGTTCATAGAAAATTGTGGGTTTGAATTAAAGGAGATGATGTGAGAGGCCCCTGCAGATATCAAGGTACTTATTTCTGAATTTATTGTGAAGTTCTCTGCTGATCTACTTTGAAAAGTTCAAAAATTATCCCTTGGGGTCTCCTTTTCTTCTTTCAGTAGGTTTCAGCTTTATGAGAACCAATGAAAAGGAAACAAATGGGTGGCTGTGTTTTACTTTTTAGTCAAAAAAGTGAGTGAAAGTGCACAAAGTCTAGGTTTTTAATTTTAATTTTCTAGGAAAGTTCAAAAGTGCCCAAGTTTTGACGTAGAATTGTGCATATTCTCTTGGAGAATGGGCATATTTTGTTTTCTTCTTTTAACGATGCATTCACGTAGAGATGTCCCGGTGTCTATTCCCGCTTTTTATTTCATTCTCTATTCCTATTTCTGCCTCTTATTATATAGTTGTTAAAATATAACTAAATTGAGCTTTCAAACGAATCATAGTAAAAAAAGAGACTATTTGGACAACAATTGAAGAAGTCGAACATAGAGCAGGAAATCAAGCCACATGACGCGGGGGCAATGTCACGATATTGAAATTGCACAAGTTCAAGAAGCTAACGCTCCTAAGTAAAGAGTGCAAACCTTATGTTAAATGAAAACATTGCTGAAATACTCTATAGTTTGTTTGCTAATGTAGCAAACGCTATGTGTCATTGTTATTCTGTAAGTAATCTCCTAATATGCATGAACACACGAACCAAAAACATATAACGTGTGTTACATGACTCAAATCTAAATGATATAAACATGTTATTTCTATCTATAGACAAGTGAATGATTAGCCCCTGATCTATGCAAACGAAAATCCTAGAATATCTTACCTCAACTGATGAAGATTGACACTCTGTTAATGGAACGAAGTCTCACCCATTACAACACTTCATGAAAATAATGGACACTTATTGGTGAAACACTTGACCGCCTGACAATAGTTTGGTAAAAGGACACTTATTGCACACATTCAAGCTCGACTTTGTTACCTAATATAGCTGAGTTATTTTAGAAGTTTTGATCAATGGAGTGTGGTCGAGGATCCTCTCGAGATGATTTTGAGAGATTAGTGCTCAACGTGAGATCAAATATTACTTTGAAAGTGTCCAATTGTCTGAGATTAAGCTAAACAACTGGAAAAAAGGCCTCATACCGATGGAGATATCGTCTCGCGATCTTTCCCTTAATTAGTCAACGTGGAATTTCAACAATTCTCACCACGAATTTATAGATTTTTGATCCATTACATTATTTTGAACACAATACTGACTGTAATTCCTTTCGAGATGGAAGTCAGAATCGAAGAATTTCACTTCAAACACAATGATATTGACATCATTCAACCAAATTTATACCTCAACAATGTTCGTGAAGATCTGTAACGAAGAATTGCTTATAGACTGTGATTCTTTTATCTTTAAACACTTCATATATACAAATGAATTGAGAAATTTGAAAGAATTTGAGAGAAATGGAGGATTTATCAGCTGCTTCTATGTTGCTCGTTGTTCTTCAGCCTCTGACACTTCACCTTCTTCCTCTGGCTTCTTATATTCGCTTCCCATCTTCAAGTTTATGAGAAAAATAACACCAAAAATAAGCAAATTCGAGAAATAATCCATTTTCGTTCATCTCCGTTCATATAATTTTTCGTTAATTTTGTTCATTTCGATTTTTCGTGTTCATACTTAGAAACGTTTATTTTGTTTTTCTCTATTCAAAAAACGAGAAATAAAAAACAATAGCTGAAAACGCTATCAAACGAGCTCTTAAACGAACAATGGAAGAACGAAAATAACGAACCTGAGTGACTAGAGAGTACAAAGGCAATGTGCTATAACTGCAAAGAACTTGGACAATTCCACTGAGAGGAAGAATTTGAGCAAAGGTTAATCGCCCTACTTACGAAAATAATAATAATAATAATTTTCTTATTATTTGACGAAATTTATTTTAACAGCTAAACACGAACATAGTTAAAAAAAAAAAAATTACTTTTGGTAAAAAGAAAAGGTAAAAAAAACAATGAATGTTAATAGTATTACCCCAGGACTAGTCTGGTGATGATAAAAGCCGGTCTCTCCATAATGCAAGACTTAAACCCATAAGTTGTCTGCCAATATTTTCAACAAAACGTAAAATCCTAGTAACTTTTTTATCTAAAGAAACGTCATACGGTGACAATTAAAAAGAAATAATCTTACCCAAATCCAAAAGAAGAAGGCAATCTCGAAAGAGTTTTGAAAGAGAATGAAGTGAATCAAAATGAGGACAAGAGAAGGACGAGCAAACCAAAAATGATCATCTGAGGGATTCACTTCATGGCGGCTACCATGTTTCTTGATCTCGTTATGTCGTCTTTGAATTCTATGGATGTCATGTTCTTGTTGTGCTTCTTTGTCAACGATTCTCGAGTTTAGTTCTTGAGCCATTCGGGTAATTATGTATTCCAACTTTGCCCCTACTAGAAGTAGCATCTGAATCATATCAAGGTCAATACGTTAACATTGACTGCGACATCCACTCCCGCTCTCATTTTCCATCTAAACTAAGAATCTCCGCCCGTTCAAAAAGCTCCTATTAATTTTCTCTAATATTAAGAACTTACAATGAGGGGTAGAAAGGCCAACCAAAAGTAAGTGTGCCATCCTACACTTGAAAGTAAAAAAAAAAAAAAAAAACAGTAAAATTATTTGCAGATAAGTGATTGGTGAATAATTGAAAGGGTAAATAATGATATTTACCTTCAAGATTAAGAAGCAAGAAGAGCACAACAAAGGCCCAAAGATACCAACTACAAAATAATTCTTTTAATTAATTGTGGGTATTTAGTAAAAAAATCAAGGGTAAAAGTGTAAATTTTGAAATTAAACGCTAAATTTAAAGGGTAAAAATGTAATATTTTAAAATTTACGGACTCAAAATTCAAGAATAAAACGGTAACATTTTGAAACATAGATACCTAAGGACAAAATGGTATTTTTACCGAATTTAAATGTTTTTTTTTTAATAAACGTGAAAATTATATATGGTATCATTAAATGAGACCTAAAATTTGTTTAATTTAGAAAAGAAATAGTTAGGAAAATTACATTATTTTTGTGCTAAATCAAAAGGGTCTCACCTTATGCCTACAACTTTCTTGAAATCATGTTGATAGGTCTTTGTAATATGGTCGTAGAAATTAAATTTTGGTTCCCCGGGACAATGTTTCTGTACCATAAAACACGTTCAAATCACACGAACTATTAGAAATACAATTAAATTTCGAAAATTTGAGAAATATAAAAATCGAACGTTTACCGACCTAAAGACACAAATTTGAAAGATTAGGACTAAATTCGAAAAGTCTCAAGGGTAAAAATGTAATATTTTTAAATTCTAGGGACCTAATGGAAACTAAACACGTAACAAAAAGGACCAAAATGATATTTTCTCCTTAAATTAAAATGACTAAAAACGAGATCAATAAAAATAAAAAACCCTAAATTTTTTTTACTCTGAACTTGCCTCCCCTTAATCGAGGCTCGACTCCTTTGGAGTCTTAGTCATTTTTGACTGCCTTCGTACCTTCGAGGAGGCTTGACTCCTTTTGGAATCCTTTGTTCGACATTTAAAGATTTGCCAATCTATTGACACGGCTAAGTTTAGGGCATGGCTCTAATACCATGTTAGACGAACACGACTCTCCACAATGGTATGATATTGTCCACTTTGAGTGTAAGCTCTCATGGCTTTGCTTTGGGCTTCCCCAAAAGGCCTCATACCAATGGAGAGTGTATTCTTAGATTATAAACCCATGACCATTCCCTAAATTAACCGATGTGGGACTTTTATCATCCAACAGTATCGATTAATTTAAACCCTAAACGTGAGATCCCACGTCGGTGAGAGAGGGAAACGAAACATTCTTTATAAGGGTGTGAAAACCTCCCTTAGTAGACACGTTTTAAAACCGTGAGACTGACAACCATACATAACGAACCAAAGCTAATAATATCTGCTAACGATGCATAAATTAAATTTTTTGGTAAATAAATATGGAAAGTAAAAATAAATAAATAGAAATATTTAATTGGATGGAAATTATATATAACCTTAATAAAGCCTCGTCGAAGAAAAATGTAATCCGACTTTGTGATTGATCCATGAAACTGCTTCACAAATGCCACCTAAAATATATATATTTTTTTAAATATTTAGAGCTTACGTCATAATTATTTTATATTTCAAAAATAGATTATAATTTTTAAAATTTTAATTTATTTTATTTGATTTTTCTATATTAATTTAATATTTAAACATATAGTAATTAAGAAAATATTAAAGAAACCATGTGAAAAAAATAATATAAAATCAAATATTTCTTTAAAAATTAAATCTTTGTTAGAACTTCAAAAAAAAAAATAATAATAATAATAATAATTTTGAAATGAAAAATAATAATAAAATAAAATAATTAATTACCATCCAAGCTATGACAGCAGCATTTAGCCAATATCCCTCGGCACGTTCTTTAAACTCATTATCTTTACAAAACAATGAAATTAAAAAGTTTAGATGATTTTTAGTACAAATAATTGTAGAAATTATAATCGTAAATTACTTTAAAAAAAAAAAAATAGGGTTTCGTTATCTCTATTCTTGAACGACCTAAGTAAATAGGGTTTTGATTTAATGAATTGACTCTCGTTTACCTCGTAAATTGGATTTCACTATTCTTTCACGAGGGTTTCCCAGTCTCTATTCTTGAACGAGGTAATAAATAGAGTTTTGATTTAATGAATTAGACTTTCATTCACCTCGTAAACCCGAGTTTTACTATTCTTTCATCTGGGTTTCACTATCTCTATTCTTGAACGAGGCAAGTAAATAGGGTTTTAATTTAATAGTTTGACTCTCCTTCACCTCGTAAACTTGAGTTTCACTATTCTTTAACGAGAGTTTTACTATCTCTATTCTTGAATGAGGTAAATAAATAGGGTTTTGATTTAATGAATCGACTCTCCTTCACCTCGTAAACCCGGGTTTCACTATTCTTTCACCAGGGTTTCACTATCTCTATTCTTGAACGAGGCAAGTAAATAGAGTTTTGATTTAATGATTTGACTTTTCTTTCCCTCGTAAATTTGGGTTTCACTATTTTTTCACTATCTCTATTCTTGAATGAGGTAAATAAATAGGGTTTCGATTTAATGAATCGACTCTCCTTCACCTCGTAAACCCGGGTTTCACTATCTCTATTCTTGAACGAGGCAAGTAAATAAGGTTTTGATTTAATAAATTAACTCTCCTTCACCTCGTAAACTCGAGTTTCACTATTCTTTCACGAGGGTTTCATTATCTCTATTCTTGAATGAGGTAAAGAATAGGATTTTGATGGAATGAATTAACTCTCCTTCACCTCGTAAACTCGAGTTTCACTATTCTTTCACGAGGGTTTCACTATCTCTATTTTTTAACGAGGTAAAGAATAGGGTCTTGAGCCAGGTGCACACCAAGCCACCATAGCTCCAAAGTATATATACATATATATATATATATATGTATACATACACACATATATATATACATACACACGCGGTTGACTAAAAGGTCAAAAATCATATTGAGATTAAAATAGAATAAATAGAGAAACTAATATGATATTTTTAAATAGAATAATTTACCATTTTGAGATTGTGCGAGTCCTCGATGAATAGAATCTTCCCATCTCTTCCATTGTTGTATCTACACAAATTTGTGTTCGTTTTTTAATATATTTTCAAAATATCCATTTCGATTACGGGTACGTTAACGGTGACGTTTAGTCAATTTTCGTTTGATCTCGAGCAAAAGAGATTACCTTTGCAGCAGCTAGAAGCATGGTTATAGCACAGAAGATGACATGAACAACTGCCAACACAAATATGAATATATGGAGTTGATGCAAAGCTTCCAAAGACAATAGAGGAACCTTTCCCTGTTCAGAATCGAAATTGTATTAAGAACAGAAACGAAGAACGAGAATGCTATCAAATGGAAGAATCAAAATAATATTAAGAATAGAAATGAAGAGCGAGAATGATATCAAATGGAAGAATTGAAATAATATTACGAACAGAAACGAAGAATGAGAATGCTATCAAATGGAAGAATCAAATAATACTAAAAACTGAACAAGAAACGAGAATCCTATTAAATAAAAGAATCAAAATAGTATTAAGAACATTAACGAAGAACAATATTAAATGGAAGAGTCGAAATAATATTAAAAACATAAATGAAGAACGAGAATGCTATCAAATGGAAGAATCGAAATAATATTAAAATCAGAAACGAAGAACGAGAATGCTATTACATGGAATAATCAAAATAATACTAAAAACTAAAACGAGAAACAAGAGACTTATCAAATAAAAGAATCGAAATAATATTAAGAACAGAAAAGAACGAAAATGCTATCTAATGGAAGAATTGAAAAAAATACTAAAAACGGAAACGAGAAATGAGAATCCTATCAAACAGAAGAATCGATATAGTATTAAAAACAAAAACAAAGAACACGAATACTATTACATGCAAGAATCGAAATAATATTAAAAGCATAAATGAGAAACGAGGAATCCTATCAAACAGAAGAATCGAAACAGTATTGAAAACAAAAATCCAAGAACGAGAATGCTACAAACCGAGCCCTTACTTTCCGTAAACAATGTTGAAAATTTGTATTGGTCGATAGGAGATGACGGTGAGTATTATATCCGTCGAGGGACGTAGGAGACAAGAAATGATGAACAACGGATACAGTTCTCTTGCATGGAAGCATATGGTATGCAAAATCTCTAGGCATACAGAACTGTCCAATTGCCCCTTGAAACACATTCAATAATAGGGAGATGAACCCTAAAATCATCAACTCTGTCCCATAAAAAAAAAAAAAAAAAACCCAAAATTAATGATAAAATTATAAGCTTTATTATTTATGAATTTAAAAAACGTCGTTTTTTTTTCGAATTTTGTAGTTAGCTGAAGTAAGCTAATTTGGGTCGAGTAAGTGTTCGTAATGTTAGGACCGTGTCACGTTGATTAGAATATATGAGAAGATATTAAGTATGTTAATAAGAACAATGGATATCAAACGCTGTTCGACTCAAAATTATAAAATTATTTTTAACATTTAATTTTAAAAGAAAAAAAAAATGAGGAATAACCTTCCTTTAATTTCAGCACAGCATGATTCAGTTGATCCTGCTTTTTATGTTTCAACAACTGATCAATCAAAAAAAAAAAAAAAAAGTTAATTAATTAATATTTAAAAAATAAATATAAAAAATTAGATAAATATTATTTAATATCTCTATATTTATATATTTTTTTTAAATTTATTATGAACCTTCCTAAACAAGTCCTATTTTTAAAATCCAATTAAATAATAATAATAATAATAATAATAATAATCCTTCAAAATTTTCGAGTTATTATTATTATTATTATTTAGTGAAAGACGATAAAAATTAACCTCAAAAGAGTCGTAAACATGTTGAAATTATATAAGATTTATTACACTCGGTAACTATAGTATACACGTGCGAAAGTAATACATTAACGATTTTAAATGAAATTTTAATAACGGGTCTAAATGACTCAATTGTGAAAGTTTAGGGTTGATAGTGTTGACGGGCTACATGAGGTCTAAACTGATTCAATTTTTAAAATTTAGGGTTGACAGTGTTTACAAGCCACACGTGGTCTAAACTAATTCAAAATTGAGGGTTGACAGTATTGACGGGCTACACGTGGTCTAAACTAATTCAATTGTGAAAGTTTAGGGTTGACAAGGTTGACATGTCACATGGGGTCTAAACGGTTTTTGTTTTTCTATATGACCAAATTGAGAACGACATAGTTGAAAACAAAATGAAAATATATGTCTACATGACGTTTTTTCTTACGTAGAATTTAGTATTATTTGATTGAAAATTAACATCAAAATGCTCATTTTAGAAGCTATTGAAAGTAAATGAACTAAAATGAAACGAAACCCAAACCTGTCCAAGATGATGAAGGCCACGTTCAAGAGAGAAGGAAATGATAACGATAATGGAGGAAACAACGGCGACGATCCATGTTGGAGTGAACTCAAACTTGGCATTTGGAGGTTCATGCACGATCTCCATTGCATGATTCATCGTTCAAGAATACTTTTCGTTCTTGTTCTTCTTCTCGTTCTTTGTTAGATGAATATGGATTCTTAAGTTTGCTATATTTGTGTACCAATTCCATTAGTTATGAAGAAAGGGGAGAAGCAAGGAATAAGTTGGTAGCAGCAGCATAGGGAAAAGAATAAAGCATACGTTTGTATTCTACTCTTTATTTTATTTGGATTTTTTTTTTATTTTTTATAGGGAAACAAGTGTGACGTCCAAGTTGTAAAATCGATTGAAATTAACTTTTTGAAGTTTAGAAGTATGATTGAAACCTGTTAGCTATAACGTTCGAGGATATTTTGTGAATAAACTACGAGAATTAAGAGTATTCATATGACTTGAGATAGGCCAATCTGGGTTACCTAAACTAAACCGCAATTTTTTTTTTTCGGTTTATACTCAGGTTGAATTTTTGAAAAATTGAAAATTTTGAGTAGGTTCATGAGTTGACATTTTTTTAATGGGTCAACCCGACCAAAAATCGACCAAGAATAGGGTTACACTAGACCTAACCCTAAAAGTCCTATCATACTTTTAAGATTATTATGAAAATTAAAAATATTTGATGTTTGTAACTAATGTTAGTTCTATGCTGTGTGTGAATGTTCAATGTTCGAGTATTTTGAGTTTCAAAAGGTTTTTTTAATCTTAATCATCGAAAAATACGATTATTAGGTAAAATTTAACCCGATCGCTAGCGATTTCTCGAGGTTAAAGGGTCTTTGGCTCAAACCAAAGAAGTTTAGTTTGCCATTACTTCAATACCAAAAAGTTACTTTTAAAAAAAAATAATAATAATTAATTTCATTTTATAATAATATATACTTTGAGTAAAAGTTGGAGAGCGGCGTGGAGAATATTCCCTTTAAATAAAAATGTTTCTTCTAATCTTTTGTTAAAAAAATATTCCCCACTTTTAAAAGTGTTTTCAATTTTAAATTTAGTTATATTCGAACGGTTAACAATTTTGTCACGGTAGAGGTACTTGTAATGCATATTAGTATTAGATAAAACGGTTCCAACTCAATGTATGTCTTAGATTAAAAAGGTACACAGAGTAAACGTCCTTGCACCTCTAGTCATTCTCGGCCTTTCTATATTAGAATGAGAATGAGGGGTCCTGAGGATATCCAGTCAACAAACGAGGGGAGGATGAACTTTAAGGTGGATAAATCCATTACGACCGACTCTTTTTAAGGGAATATAAACAAAGAAAGCTCCACTCCCAAACCTACCAGCAATCTCAAGTTTTTTTTAGGATTAAGTTGCCTTCTAATGAGACTAAGAATCCCTCTCCTCTTTGTATTCTATTGTTCTTAGTGTCTATAACATACTTTCCGAGGGTAGACAACTAATAATTGTGTTAATTGAATGGTGTTGCCCCTATCCACAACCTCAATACTGGCCCTCTGAATCAAAAAAGTACTAAATGGATTATAAGGATTACGGAGAGTTGAACTTCAAAAGTGGACAATATATCTATTAGCAATGAGATTGAGTTTTATAAATGGTATCTGAGCCCCACATCGATTGGAGAGAGAAACGAAACAATCCTTACATGCAGACGTGTTTTAAAATTAGGAGGGCAACAATACATAATAAGCCAAATGGAATAATATATACTACCATACACCATGCAGTATGCCAACAAATAAGCTTACCCTTAAAAAGAGTGAATTATGAGATCCCACATCGGTTAAAGAAAAGAACCCCACATTGAATAGAAAGAGGAACAAAATGTACTCCCTGCCTAATAGACGTGTTTTAAAATCATGAGATTTACGATAATGCGTAACACATAACATGCCAAAAACAACTAACAATACATTAGCTTCTTATCAAACAACTAAGAAAACACCTAGGTTGAAGACACACTGAAAAAGTTTGGACTAAGGAGTTTAAATGGCTACCATAATCATTTACTTCTATAGCATTTTTGTGTGAATTCTAACAGCCCCTGTTTATTGTATAGCTATAGCGAGTACCATAAAAGAGTAAGAAGATATAGCATTTATCCATTACCATGAAAATATGTTAGGGTTGATAAATCTATTTTTAACCTATAATAGATTTTCATAACACCGTCTCCAATACAAAATAGCCTTTTTGTATACTGTCTTTAAGAGATGATGCTTTTCCTTAGGCAATCTTGAACATAGAATAGTTATTTTTCATCCGAAAACTAATTGGCTCCCACCCATGCCAAGCGAAAAGCAAAATGGAAAAGTCCCCAGAATAGTTTTTGAAGGCTACAGTGGGCACAAACACGAAATAGAATCAAAAGATGGATGGGAAAATCACAAGCACCCACATGAACAAGATTCTCAAAAGGAAAGGAGAAAAGAATCAATCAACTGGTAGAAGAACTTGCAAGAAAGAGAAACAAGCAGGGAAGGTATATCTAGCTCCAATCGTAAAGAAAGTAACAGCATAAACATTGGGACTTGACATCAAAATCTATGTTCTGAAAGACTCCTCATTTTGATCAAAAGTTGGAACTAACCATTTCATGAACAGGAAACGGATATCTAAATACATCTCTAGTTCGGAGTTGCGTTTCAAAAATGCTGACAGTGGAAATTGAAACTGAAATGAGAAGAGAATTGGAACATACCTAACAAATAAGAGTACAGAGAAAGGAAACCAATCTGCTCCAGATTTTGCAAAAAGAGAAAAAATCGTTTTTGCAAATGGGCTAGTTCCACGATTAAGCAACTTGGTATTAAATCAAAACTGTCGGCATAACAAGCTAATATGGTCAAAAGAAACAAAGTTCCATTCAAATTTCAAAAAGTAATAAGCCACAGCAAATAGGAAATCGCTGATTTCACAAAGTTCAAACAGAGACAATGGTAATAATGTTGACACTAATTCCATATAAATTTAAAAACGGAAAATTAACTAGCTTAACTTAGGCAGCTTCAGATAGAAAAGCTCTTCCGGGCTGACGGTTAGCGAGAGGTCCATGGCATCCAAGAAGCTGCACAGTCCAATTTCCACACCATAAGTTAACAAATAAAAAGTAATTACCAGGCAAGTACGAACAAACTACAGAAATATATAAACATATCGGCCTTGAGGTTTTGGCTTATAAGTGATGAACAACCAAGAAATATTAGAACACGCTTGAAAACACAGTCCTACAGGCTAAGAAGGAAGCCCCATTCAAAGAATTCTAAGGTAACAACCATGCTGTTTGCCTTGAAGTCTTGCCCTATGCTTCTTTAGTTTCAACTGGACATTGTATCAAATGCTTTGTACTTTTTATAGTTTAATGAACTGCAATTCCTTTTAAATGAAAGAGAAAGTAGTCTCCCCTATCCACGATTAGATTCATTCCCCTATATATTGTGCTTATAAACAAAAAAGATCAAGGCACTCCCAACAATTAGAACCGCGATGAAAAAGTATACGGTTATCCGCAATATCAGATACCTTTGCATTAACACCATCTGGCATGATCTTGTTCTCTGACTTGAACTTAAGATAATCAGCTCGGCTGAATTTAGTGAATCCCCTGAGAAAGAAAACGTTGAACAATCATCATTAAATCAAATTAGACCCTATTAGAAAGGTTTCCTCAGATCCCAGTCAAAGAACTAAGAATATGAAAAGTGCAGAAAAGTGCACACACTACACACGAAACTTAATACACATCCCAGTCAAGGGGCATACCACTTCCTGCTAACAATGATCTTCTGACGACCAGGGAACTTGAACTTAGCACGGCGGAGGGCCTCCTGAGCATGTTGGCTGTTGTTGTCCTTGCATCGAACCGAAAGAAGAACCTGACCGATGGCAACTCTTGCACAAGTTCCTTGTGGCTTACCAAAAGCACCTCTCATGCCAGTTTGGAGCCTATCAGCCCCAGCACATGAAAGCATCTTGTTAATTCGAAGAACATGGAAGGGGTGCACTCTGACCCTCAAATGGAACGCATCCTTCCCAGCAAATTTCGACATGTACTTATTACATGCAATACGAGCTGCTTCCAAAGCCTCACTGGACACATTTTCTTTCTCCCAACTCACAAGGTGCACACAGAATGGGAATTCATCGACACCCTTCTTCTTCATTCCAACATCATAAATCCTGATCTTGGGATCGGGGACACCACGACAAAATCGCGATTTGGGATAGGGTTTGTTCTTAATTTGGCGGTAACATCTAGCAGGTCCTACATAATCAAAATCAAATACAAAAACAATGAAAATCAATCACACAAGATTCTATGAAGAAATTATAAGAAGAAGAAAGAAAAATACTCCTCCCCATGGCGCTGGTTCCCCCGTCCCTCTGCTGCTGCAACTGAACTTCGATCTGGTAGGTTGTAAATTAGGGTTTAGATACTTATAAGGAACCCGAACTTTGTAAAGGCTCAGGCCCACTCTTACGGGCCGGCAAAAAGCCCAACTACAAATCAATTTTAATTATTAATGTGAAAATATATTTAAAAATAAAATGAATGGTCATTTTATTTTAAGTTTTGTAAGTCCTAGATATCTCGGATTCAGACGTGGTCTCGGGTTCATTCATGTACCCCTCTTTTATTTGGGTATCACATTCCCATCGGCCTCCACCTTGGTTCGTCCCTAATTTTCATTTCCTTTAAGTCTTTCTTAGTCATCTTATCCTCAAGTTCGCTCTCATTCAAATGTGGTATCGGTTCATTTATGTACCCTTCCTTTACTCGGGTATCACATGTCCACCAGCTTCCACCTTCGTTTTTTCCTAAACGATATTTTACTGGGAGAGGTACTGCTCTTGTAACGACCCTAGATTTCTATTAACCTAAAGTCGCTACCATTGTCATAATCTATACTCTTATGCGGAATAAACACTTAAAACTTCATCTTAAAATACAGTCATTGGCTTACGTGTTCGGAAGCATCTTTAAAATAATATAAAGAAATAATAAATAAAAACAACTAAAACATTAAAGGTGAAAACACCCTATACTATCCTAAGTTTAAGAAAATGAAATATTATTATCTTATGCACGTGTCATGGTCTCTACTTGTGACGTCGTTGTCAATAGGGGTACCTTATTTTTACCTGAAATAGAAGTAGCACACGGCGTAAAAAATACTCAGTAAGTGACCTCACTGTTGGGGTCAAGGAATGCAAACACATACAACTTATAATCTAGAGACCAATCGTTAAAATCATCATACAACTCATAATCTAGAGACCATCGTTAAAATCATCATAAGGGTAGCCTCCAATCCGGACAAAATTGGATGTGTAGTACTTCTTTACACACAACCCACATGTACGAGCATGGATCCCTAGGCGGTTCGCACCCCCTAGACCCCATCATAGTCGAGCTAGTTTAGATAGTGTCATGTGAAGCATGATCATCATCATATTGTACGCATCCGTCCGCATTATCATAAATGGGAAAGTAACCCGATGTATATGTACACACAAAATGCATAAAGTCTTCACCTTAAAATGATTTGTACGACACAACTAACCTTAAAAAATAATTCTTTGTGGTGGAACAAAATATCTCTCATTTCCCCCTCGATTTTTTTTTTTTTTTTGGGTTTCTAAAGGAATATTGTTATGTTGCCTCAAACGGTGTGCTAATTCTCTGAATCCGGTACCAACGGGTATCCTTCCTCCTAGAACAACGTTCTCTTTTAGACCTCTCAACCAATCAAAACGACTTCGGAGGGCGGCTTTTGCTAAAACTCGAGCAGTTTCTTGAAAACTTGCTTTCGATATGAAACTTTGAGTATTTAGAGATGCTTTTGTTATTCCCAATAATACAGCTCGATAACAGATCGCTTCTTCCAAAGCACGTCCTGAATCATAGCATATGGGTTGTGCATCGTAAATCTTCTATCTCAAAATATCTCATAGCATGTCATAACATGAAACCACCCTAATTTCCAAAGGGAACTAGAGACGCTACCATGTACAAGATATAATCCTTTTATACGAAAAATTCATTTAAGATAATTTCATAAAACGATTTCGTGGACTTATATATTTAAAATAGAGTCTTAAAGTCCAATAAAGGAAATATTTAAAGTAAATTAAAATAAAATATTGAAAGAGCAATAACCTACACTAACCTAAAGTCTACGAAAAATAAATAAACTACCCTATGCAAGTTTCATGGTCTTTGATGCGATGTCGCTGTCAACCATACAAGAGTATCTTGCCTTTACTTGAAATATACGCTATGCAAGTTTCATGGTCTTTAATGCGACAGTCGCTGTCAACCGTATAAGAGTATCTTGCCTTTATTAAAAATTATGAAGTCTAACTAATATAATGATATTACTATTTAATTAAAAATAGTTAGTTATAATTACTATTAATTATTTAATTAGGCTATATAGGATAATTTATTAACTAGATTTAATGATTTAAAAAAGTGAAAACAAACGAGAATAATAAATACTTAAATATCTAATTGAAAACCTAGAAAAGCATCGCAAAGAATAAAACTGTAACAACTCAAGCTTACGTATTGCTATCGATTTCATAATTTTTAAAATATATCTATTAAGGGTGAGCTTAAGCTGTTAGTATCAGAGCCAGATACAGATGGTGTGCCGAAGACATCAGGCCCCGAACGTGGTGAATTGTTAAATCCCAGAACATAAAAATGTGGAAACCTCTCATTTTAAAATCGTGAGGTTGACAACAATACATAACAAAATACTCACAGACCGGTGTTGTTCTTCACATTCGTAGAGTTATTGACAAAGAAAATATTATATAAAGTACGAAGATTTAAACTTCTAAACTTCAACGGAAGGAACTCCGAATGAAACAAAAAAAAAAAAAAGGAAAAAAAAAAAAAAAAAACTCTCACCATTCCCTAACGACGGGTTAATAATGTGCACCGCTAAAAAGGGCCAATTTACAAGCCTCCTCCATTTTTTCAACACACCAAGAATATGGGGTACGAAAATAGTCAATCCATCATTGACCACAGATCACCAACCTTCTCAAAACACAAGTATTATTTCAATATTTCTTGTTCTGTTTTCTTCTTACCCAATCAGATAAGCTGGGTCCTCGCTGGTAACAGAGACAGCAAACCAATGAAACTCTAAGCATTTACAGTTCATTGGTTCATTTTCTTTCAAAAGTTTCACGTTCTTCCTCGTACAGCTTCCAAAGTTTCATCAAGAACCTGTTAATGGTGGGTTTGTAAGAGAGGTGAATAGCAAAAGAGAAGAAGACATGGATGAACAGGCTTCGATAGCGAATAGCACAGGCGATACAATCGTTTGCTATGCGCCTAGCATGATCACAACAAATGGGGTGTGGCAAGGCGACAACCCTCTTGATTATTCTCTCCCTCTCTTCATCTTACAGTTAACAATGGTGGTTGTGATGACTCGCACTTTGGTTTTCCTCTTAAAACCCTTACGTCAACCTCGAGTCATCTCTGAAATTCTGGTGAGTTAAGATCACTTATCTAAATTACTTGTCATTTTATTTCCACGCTCTGTACTATCGGTTAGGAATCACGGATCTCCACAACAGATTGTCCACTTTGAGCATAAACTCTTATGGCTTTGCTTTGGATTTCCCATAAAGGTTTCGTACCGTTGTAGATGTATTTCTTTCTTATAAACCCATGATCATCCTCTTAAATAGCTGATGTGGGACTCCCCACCAACAATCCTCCCCTCGAACAAAGTACACCATAAAACTTCTCCTGAGGACTATGAAGTCCTCGAGCAGCCTCCCGTTAATTGAGACTCGACTCCTTTCTTTCGAGCCCTCGAACAAAGTACACCCTTTATTCGACACTTGAGTTCCTTTTTGACTTTACGTTCAAGGCTCACAACTTTTTTGTTCGACATGTGAGGAATTTATTGACGTGACTAAGTTAAGGGCATGACTTTGATATATATTAAGAATCACGAATCTTCACAACAGTATGATATTATCCACTTTGAGAATAAGCTCTCATAGTTTTGCTTTAGACTTCCCCTACCAATGTAGATATTAGATATATTTCTTACTCATGAACCTATGATCACCCGTAGGATTCCCCATTAACCCCTCACACTAACTCTGTTCAAATTGATGACGGCATTTGGAGCTTTAAACTTCGTTTCTGTGTGTAACAGGGCGGAGTGATTTTGGGGCCTTCGGTTCTAGGGAGGAGTACAGATTTTGCCAACACAGTATTTCCTTTAAGAAGTGTAATGGTGCTTGAAACAATGGCCAACGTGGGTCTTCTCTACTTTTTGTTCTTGGTTGGTGTGGAGATGGATCTGTCAGTGATTCGTCGAACTGGGTCGAAGGCAATGGCAATAGCTGTAGCAGGAATGATTCTTCCATTCAGCATAGGAGCTGCCTTTTCACTCCAGTTGCACAAAACAGATGAGGAATTGAACATCACTTACATTATGTTTCTTGGTATTGCGCTCTCCGTGACAGCTTTCCCAGTGCTAGCTAGAATTCTTGCAGAGCTTAAACTGATAAACTCAGAGATTGGAAGGATGGCTATGGCCTCTGCCCTTTTCAATGACATGTGTGCTTGGGCTCTCTTAGCTATAGCCATAGCCTTATCTGAGAATGATACCTCATCTATGGCTTCCTTATGGGTTATATTGTCAAGTACAGGCTTTGTTTTGTTTTGTATCTTCATCGTTCGACCCTTGATCTCGTGGATAATTCGAAAAACTCCAGAAGGGGAAAGTATCAGTGAGTTCTATATATGTTTGATCCTCACAGGGGTTATGATCTCAGGGTTTGTTACAGATGCCCTTGGAACACACTCGGTTTTTGGGGCTTTTGTGTTCGGTTTGGTTATCCCAAATGGATCACTTGGGGTGGCTTTAATTGAGAAACTTGAGGATTTTGTTTCAGGGCTTCTTCTCCCTCTCTTTTTTGCAATAAGTGGGCTTAAGACTAATGTGAATCGCATAGAAGGATCAACCTCTTGGGTAGCTATTCTATTGATCACTCTCCTTGCTTTTGCTGGAAAAATCATTGGAACTCTCCTTGCTTCCATTTGTTATCAGATGTCCTATCGAGAAGGTGTCACCTTAGGCTTGCTTATGAACACCAAAGGCCTTATTGAAATGATCATCCTCAATGTCGGAAAGGACCAAAAGGTAAACCCTCTCAACACATGCTTGTTAGGAATCACGATCCTCCATAATGGTATGATAGTTTGTTAGGAATCACGACTCTCCACAATGGTATAATATTTTATTAGGAATCACGACCCTCCACAATGGTATGATATTTTGTTAGGAATCACGACCCTCCGCAATGGTATGATATTTTGTTAGGAATCACGACCCTCCGCAATGGTATAATATTTTGTTAGGAATCATGACCCTTCATAATGATATGGTATTTTGTTAGGAATCACGACACTCAACAATGGTATGATATTGTCCACTTTGAGCAAAAGCTCTCGTGGCTTTGCTTTTGGCTTCCCCCAAAGGCTTCGAGAGATATATTCCTTGCTTATAAACCCATGATCAACCCCTTAATTAGCGGATGTGGGACTCCTCTTCCAACAATTCTCAACAATACTGTCCCTCCAAACACAAACAACATACATTGAGCTGAAATTCCCTATAAATCTAATAAGTTAGGGTTGAGTTTTCTCTTGCTATCCACCACGCACGCACCCATTATCCTAGATATTAAACACATGAGCAACAATAATGAATGCATACTAACCTGGAATGCTCTGCAGATAGAAGAAGTTGGGTTGTTTTTCCTTTTCCTCTTTTCAGGCCATTCTCACCAAAGTATCAATGTAAACATAATATGCAGGTGTTGGATGATAAAACGTTCACAGTTATGGTGATTGTAGCCCTGTTTATGACTGGGATAATAACGCCTGTAGTTACCATAATCTATAGGCCAACAAGAAGGTTTCTACCGTATAAGAAACGAACAATCCAAGCATCGAAACCAGATTCAGAGTTCAGAGTATTAGTTTGCATCCACACACCTCGAAATGTGCCAACGATCATTAACCTCCTTGATGCCTCAAACCCAACCAAAAGATCCCCAATTTGCATTTACGTTCTACACTTGGTCGAACTCACAGGCCGAGCCTCTGCCATGCTCATTGTCCACAACACCAGAAAATCAGGTCGCCCTGCCCTAAATCGAACCCAAGCTCAATCAGATCATATCATCAATGCATTCGAGAACTACGAGCAACACGTCGAATGCATCTCTGTTCAGCCGCTCACAGCCATTTCCCCCTACTCCACAATGCACGAAGACATCTGCAATTTAGCCGAGGATAAACGTGTGGCCTTCATAATCATCCCATTCCACAAGCAACAAACAGTGGATGGAGGAATGGAAGCCACAAATCCAGCGTTTAGATTGGTCAACCAAAATGTGTTAGCCAATGCCCCTTGTTCCGTCGGAATCCTAGTGGATCGAGGCTTAAACGGCTCGAATCGAGTCGCATCGAACAAGGAATGTCACTATAACATAACAATGTTGTTCTTCGGGGGACAAGACGATAGAGAAGCCCTATCATACGCATGGAGAATGTCAGAAAATCCGCGAGTAAGCTTAATCGTAATGCGATTCATCGCTGGAGAAGAAGCATCAGAACCAACACCAGAAGATAACACATTAATAGCTTCAACTACAGAAACAGAAGCCGACAGAGAGAGGAAACTGGACGAAGAACTCATAAAGGAATTCAGAACAAAAAACTCAAATAACGATTCAATATCTTACAACGAGAAAGTCTCGAACAACGGCGAGGAGACAGTAGCAGGCATAAGATCAATGGATGATGCTCACGACCTGTTCATCGTGGGGAGAGGAGAATCTCACATATCGCCTCTCACCGCGGGACTCACAGACTGGAGCGAATGTCCAGAGCTTGGAGCAATCGGCGATTTGTTAGCTTCGTCGGATTTTGCAGCGACGACTTCAGTTTTGGTAGTGCAACAGTTCGGAGCAGCAATTATGGCGGATCATGGAGACGAAGAAGATCCAAGCGAGCCCTTCCAAAGCTTGAGATCCACGAATTTGCGGCAACATTCTCCTTCATAACCTCAAAATATGTACAGTACATGATCATTGCATTATAGTATCCTACAGCTACTTTTACAGATACCTCCAAGTGGATCAACCCTAAAGCCTATTGATTCTTTGAGTTTTCATATTTGGGTTGACCCATGATATATTTATGGATTAGTTCGAAAATTCAATCCAAATTTTGTTCTAATTGAATGATTCCACGACTCTACTTTCATCATCCAACACCTTCCCTCGAACAAAGCACGCCTCCCCGTTAGACGAACACGACTCTCTACAATGGTATGATATTGTCCACTTTGAGTATAAGCTCTCATCAAAAGGCCTCACACCAATTAAGAGTGTATTCTTAGATTATAAACCCATGGTCATTTCCTAAATTAACCGATGTGGGACTTTCATCATCCAACACGATTAACATAGATCAATCTGACTTAGTCAAACATTGATTTTTAAATGAGCTTGGATCAAACTTGAGTCAAGTTTGAGGCCGTGTTTGAACCCTGTTGAGAATTTTTTAAAAGCATAGACTAAAAAAAACCTAGAAATATCAGGGTTTCTTAGTACTAACCGGTAGGGATGTTTATAGGACAGAGCGGGGATGGAAAAACGTTTCTCGTCTCTATTTCCGCTACCTATTTTATTTTTCATCATTACAAAATTTCTCATTTATTTCTCATTTATCATGTATAATTTTTTTTCTCATTTATTATTCTTAAAAAAAAATAGCTATTTTAAAGCTTTCAATTTTAAATATAACCTTCATTAAAAATGGTATAAAAATATTAATAAATTAATATATATTTATCGATTTAAATTTTCAAATTTTAATATTACACCGTCTTTTAACATGAAAATTAACTAATTTATTTTTTAATATAGTAAAAAAAGTGCATATTTATATATATATATATTAAACAGGGTGGGACTGTGATGAAGAATATTCGAAAAATATTCCTTACTTTCTCTAAATGTAGAAAGGGGCGAGACATTTCTACCCCGGACTCGAGCAATGATATGATATTGTTCACTTTGACTATAAGGGCTGCTGGCTTTTCTTTGGGCTTCCCAAGACGTAAGACCAATGAAGTTAGTATTCCTCATTTATAAATTCATGATCATTTCTTAAATTAGCCAATGTTGGACTTTGATCATTAGAACTTATGCTCAAAGTGGACAATATCATACCATTGTGGAGAGTCGTGTTCGTCTAACATGGTATCAGAGTCATGCCCTAAATTTAGTCGTGCCAACAGATTGGTAAATCCTCAAATGTCGAACAAAGGACTCAAAAGAAGTCAAGCCTGCTCGAAGTCAGTAAAAAATGACTAAGATTCTAAAGGAGTCAAGGCTCGATTAAGGGGAGACGTACTTTGTTTGAGAGGAGGTGTTGGATGATGAAAGTCTCGTATCGGTTAATTTAGGGAATGATCATAGCATAATATTGTGGAGAGGATTTAATATATAAATAAATAAATAAAGAAAAAAAGAAAAGGTGTAGAGGCTAAGTTCTGCTTCTTCTGCCATCGAGAATCCAACAAAATTCTTGGGTGATTACAATCTTCAAGGACTTCCATTACGAAGAATTGAATTTCTTGTCCACCATTTTTGCAGCAGCATGCTTTTGAAGACTTCCATTTTCAATCCCGTTCCGACTACTACGCCACCTCTTCGTCCCCCGCTCTTCTCCAGCTCCCCTTCCAGGTTCCATCACTCTCTTAATCAACTCTCTCCTTCATTGTGTCAATGCTATTCCATTTTCAGCTCTTGTACATATTTTCTTTCCGTTAATTTGCTCTCGTTCTATTTTTTTGGATTCTTGTGTCTGTTTGTGTGTATGCAGGGCAAATCTTACTGAAAATATAGCCATTGAGGGCCGCAACCTCACCTTCTCGATCACGACGAGGCAGGGCAAAATTGTGCCTATTCTTAGGGATTGCTCACTCCGGATTCCGTCAGGACAGTTTTGGATGCTTCTTGGACCTAATGGCTGTGGAAAATCCACTCTCTTGAAGGTACAATCCGGATTCACTCACGTTTCCCTTTCCGTAATCTGTATTCGAAGGATTTGGATTGTGATACAGAGGCCTGATTGAACATTTTTTTCCCTCTTTGAAAGAAGTTTTCTGTTGTTTAGAATAAAATTGAGTCCATACATGTTTCATAACTATTATCTAAAAGAAAAAACAAAAGAAGAGAAAATAGTGACTTCGCTGTGCATTGCACTAACATTTTTTTTTTTTTAATAAGAAACGAAAATTGTTCATTCAATTAATGAAAAGAGACCAATGCTTAAAGGATGAAAGCTTCCCAAAGGAGTAAATAGAAGCAACCAAGTAGGATTATCCAAAAAATTCTAAAACATTTCTCTAAAAAAGAAAAAAAAATTATCCTACCAAAACACCGAAATAGAAGTCGAGAATGCTGAGCTCCAAGCAAAAGAGATCGAAGGAGGGAGGAGCTGAAGAAAATTGATTTTGGAGGCTGAAAAGAAATTCCAAACAAACCTGAAGATTCTGACCAAACTGAAGCAGAAAATTGGAAGAAACTGATAAAGAGAAGAACAGAAACCCATAAAAGCATAATCAAATTCCATATTTAACAGTTTTGGAAACAAATTAAAAAATTGTTCTGATCTGAACGTGATTTGTCAAACATGCCGAAAATCCTTACTGTCTTGTATTTTTCATACTATAGTGAAGTCACTCTAATCTCTGTGGAGGTTCCATCTACTCTAATGCAAGCTTTGAGAGATAATAAGGATGTTATGTATTATGTTTATAGCCGGGGCTTGAACCTTTGACTTTAGAGAGCATCTTCTTACATTTCAAGTTCTTATTGAGACAACTCTTTGGGTATTGCGACTCGTATTTCTTAGTATCCAAAAGAGTACAAAATTTAACACCACTATCAAATGGGCCCTAATATGTCACCATACTTTTGTAGTTCAATAGATCAAAATGATGCAAGTTATAAGTCCTCGATGTGTTCACCTATGTAGGTCTTGGCTGGTCTTTTGAATGCGTCAACTGGTGCAGTATACGTCAAGAAGCCAAAGTGCTTTGTCTTCCAAAACCCCGATTATCAGGTTACCTTCCTTCATTGTTTTAACCTTCGACTGGTATATGATAAAATTGCAGCTGAATTTAACCCCTTGGAAGAGAATTTACTTTTATGGCACAATTCCTCTTTTTAAGTAAGTAAATATGTTTTGTTTTAACTGTGTGCCTTTTGCTCTTGAAGTGATTGTTGGTTTATTTTGATGTAGTTGGTTTTGCATCCGAGCCACATTGAAAGTTATTATATTAGTTACTACTAACTAGCTATAGTCAGCTCATCCATCCTCTAGAGGACTTCTGTATTCTATTTGTGAAGCCATCATCAAAACTTAATGCCATTGATTTGAAGAATGGACTTTGTTAGGAAAAGTACAGCAAAAGTAGGGTTTGAACTCTGTAACTATGAGATATGAATGCAAAAATACATGACTGATTACTGACTCAACATGATTACTTTCATCTTTGAAAAAATAGGGTGTGTTGCATCTTAAACTTTCAATTTGAGTTTGATTAATTCTTGTTGTTGACATTGTTACTTAAATGTTGATTGGGCATGTTGACTAGACAATGGAGTAATTATTTAACATGATGTGGCAACAATTAGCATGAGAGAGTGGACTAGTTGAATAACAAGTTCGGGTGGGTCAATTTTTTTTTATTTATAGGCTGCTCGTCCCACCAAATTTTTATGCTACTTTATCCTTATTTTATCTAGTTGACATATTTCCTTTTGTCATGTCATTTACAACTTTTTATCCAAATTGTAAATTATGTTAATATTTTAGTACCAATAATAATGGGGTATGAACTTAATAAATCAATTAAAAAAAAAAGTTTAGGAATACAATTAAGCTTTTGAGAGTTTAGTGTCAACACGACCGAATTCAAGGATTAGGTTTGAAATTTGACCTAAAATATATCCTTATAAGATGATAGAAACAGAAAGCACAAAGTTGCTGGCTTGAGAAAATTTATTGAATTTCAAACATGCATATGCATTCTTGCAAATAAACAAGCTGTACGGGTTTATCATCTTTCTTTTTGCACATATTGTTGTAGTGAACATTTGCTGCAAATAATTCTTTTGTTTGCCAGGTTGTGATGCCTACTGTGGAAGCTGACGTTGCATTTGGCCTCGGTAAGTTAAATCTGACCAATGAAGAAGTTAAATCAAGGGTTCTGGAAGCTCTGAGCTCGGTTGGCATGTCCAGCTACCTTCAGGCAAGCCATATAGTTTTGTAGTTTATCAAAATAGGAAGTTATAAACAACAGCTGAAATTAGTTTGAAAGTTCCTAATTCTTGTTCCTCAGAGATCCGTTCAAACGCTGAGTGGTGGTCAGAAGCAAAGGGTTGCCATTGCTGGTGCTTTGGCTGAAGCATGTAAAGTGCTTCTATTAGATGAACTGACCACATTCCTCGATGAGAAGGATCAGGTATTTCATATCATACAAGTAGATTTTGTGAATGTTCCATCACATAATCCCAATGGTAGAATTTGACATGCTGTGCTGATAGCAAACAAATCTGGTCTCCACCCATTCCCTAGGCGGCCAATGTGATAGGCTTGGAATGTTCAGAGATATCCTTCAAAATTTGGTTCATGGTTTAAGGTTGAAAATTTATTAATTAAAACCTCAATTAGATAGGTTAAACTTTTCTAGGGATTCGTAGGGTAGGTCATGAGCGTAATAAATTATTTACTAGAAACTTGATACAGACACACGTTTTCTTCATTTACTTAATCCTTAAATTCGTACACGAGCAAGGGTTGGAAGTCATATGTACTATTAAAGCTTCCTAACAAATTGAAGTACTTATTATTATGACAAATTAATAAGGAGTAAAATAGCCCTTTTTATGCACAATAGAGTTCTTGTTAAACTATTAAAGATAAATTAATGTAGTATCAAGTTTCTAAATAAATTGCATGTAGTATGGAGACTAAAATAGAACATTTTAAAGATAGAGAAACTAAAATAGACCATTTAAATTTTAGGAGACAAAACGAAATATGTAGGAAAGTCTGAGGACCAAAATAAAATTTGAACAAATTATTCACTTTTTGAGGTTGTGTCTATCCTATTATCTTGTTATCCTTTTTCAACATTTTCTTTTCTAAAACAGATGGGGGTGATCAAAGCAGTTAGGAGTTCTTTGCACAATTCTGAAGATGTTTCAGCATTATGGGTGACCCATCGCTTAGAAGAACTCGAGTATGCGGATGGCGCTATCTACATGGAAGACGGGAAAGTCATCATGCATGGTGATGTGGAAAGTGTCCAAAGTTTCATCAAAATGAAACAATCAGATTATATCAAGCGTATTTACTATTCGTGACTGTCATCTTTCTTTCAATTGATGTTTTTCTTGTTGCATTATTATAACATTGCAGCATATAGTTTTGTATCATCTAGTTCCATAATAAAATCATTCAGTTGTTGCATTATTTCGTTACATAATGAAGAAAGGTCATACTCTGACTATACCACTCGAGTCCTCTGCTTATTGAACTTTGTTTTTATATTATCTTCTCCTTTTCTGCTTCCATGTAATTAACCTTGATGGATATATCAACCGCTATATATTGGCTGTAACGTCATATGTTTTATGGCAATTACCTTCTGATATACTATGCGCTTTTTTATGCCAAGTATTATATCATATGAAATATTATCAGGTACAATATTTTGGCTTCTTGAAGTTTATTTGCATATATCTGGATTTGGTTGAATACTTTTTGTTGGCTGTTTGTGCTTTTGTGGAGTCTGAAGATTAATCAGGTTTGATTTTAGCACAAGTTCAAGTTCGCCTTAGAGCTTGAGATAAATCCATTACAAGTCCAAGTGAAGAGGTCCTTGAAGCTAGCATCGTGGTGTGACATCGAGGCGGTAGCATTGTGGTTTAAGAAGAAGTCTATTGGAGCTCATGTTACAGGTAAATTACAAATGTTCGATGAGTTGATATACCTTCAAGATCGCCTTAGAGCTCGAGATAAATCTGTTATAAGTCCAAGTGAAGAGGTTCTTGAAGCTAGCATCGTGGTGTTAGAAGAAGTCTACTGGAACTCATGTTACAAGTAAATTTACAAATGATCTATTCGATGAGTTGATATACATTCAAGGAAGCTTATGAGATTTGTATTGATCTTTTCTTATTATAATCTTCTCAACCGAGATTACAATCTAGTGAATGATGATTGATGATCCAAATACATAAATTTCTATTACAAATTCTCTTTTTTCTATTGTTTTGATTTGTCAGAAGGGAAATTGAAGATCCTAAAATCTCTTCAAAGTCCTAATAGTTGGAACGGTGATTCATCTTTGGTGGTTTTCTGCAACATCCTTTGGTTGATGAAAAGTATAAAAAGGTGATGTTTTGTGCAGAAAAACTTTTTGTTTGTTTGTTTTCTTGTCTTTCTTTCTTCCTTCAAATGCCTTCCACACTGACATTGGCATTATATATTTATCAGCTATGGCTGCAGCTAAAGCAGTGGACTTGTCACCAAATTTCAACTTGAGAGAGTGGCACATGGATCACCACTTTCTTAGAAAAGCATCCAAGGTTTCCCTCTTTGATTTTGAGTTTGATTAACTGCATGCCATCTTATATTCAAGTTATCTTACATTTTTTCAAATCATTCCCTTATATTTTAGAAAATAGATTTTTATACTTGAAACTTGTGTTATTTCTTGTGTCAACCTAATTTGTTAGTGTTTAATTAATTCTGTGTACCAGTTTCATCTAAAACTACAGTTCAACAAAATAATATGATGAACCAAAGA
Organism: Cucurbita maxima; assembly: GCF_002738345.1. NCBI lineage: Eukaryota > Viridiplantae > Streptophyta > Magnoliopsida > Cucurbitales > Cucurbitaceae > Cucurbita > Cucurbita maxima. The sequence continues at coordinate 66,220 of NW_019272086.1, read as the reverse complement.
TTGAACTATTAGATGTTTCAAATTACTTTTAAAAGCAAAGTTAGTATACAATTTTTAATATTTCTATGTTTTACCGTTAATGTCAATGTAATTCCTCTCTCTCTCTGAATAAATATAATTACACTGAGTTATTTATGGTGGCACTAAAATATGGGTCAAATAAATTCTATTGACTTCATCGGTTACATATTCATAAAAGTATTTGCATTCATAAATAGTAATCTCATCTTTTACAAAGTTGATCCTCTTGGATCACGAAGTTCATGTGGGCACCACTTGTTGCTATCCATGAATTGATTGCAAATTGGTATTATTTGCTATTTATAAATAGATAATAAATAGATAATAATTAACTTAAATGAGTATAACTTAGCAGTAATTAACATATATTACTTTCTTTTTTAAGCCTGAGGTTTAAATTTTCATACTTTTTCATTTTTTGTATTAAAAAAATGATTCAATCCTTAGAGCCATGTAAAAACTTCATCAAATCATATAGGACATGTCATGGGACTATGCATTGGATTTTGTAGGTAGTTGAGATATTCATTTGTAGTTGATAGAGTGTCTATAACAATAGTTATCAGGAAACTATTCAAATAACACCGTTTGAGGCTCTTTATAGGAAGAGGTATCGGTCATATGTGTTTTAGGACGAAGTGGGGAAGCACAAACTTTTAGGACCCAAGTTGGTTCATTTTACTAACGAAGCGGTGCAAAACATTAGAATGAGAATGTGAGCTGCATAGAGTAGGTAGAAAAACTATGCTGACTCAAGGAGAAAAAATTTGAAGTTCATAGTTGGTGATCACGTGTTCTTGAAGGTTGCACTTGTGAAAGGGATATTAAGGTTTGGGAAGAAAAGAAAATTAAACCCGCTATTTATCGTGCCATTTGAGGTTTTGAAGCGAATTGGGCCTTTGGCTTATTGTTTGACACTGCCTGCAGCTATGGCTGCATTTCATGATGTGTTTCATGTCTCTATGTCATGTAGATATATAGCATACCCATCACATATTATATACTTGGATCTATTCCACTTGAGGGAAGATCTGAGTTATGCAGAAAGGTCAACATAAATTTGTACGAGAGAAATAAAGACTTTTTGCATAAGAGGAAGATGACACCAGCAAAAGTATTATGGGAGAATCATCTATTGAAGCAACCTGAGAATGAGAAGATGAAATAAAGACCAATTACCCAAAGTTGTTTAAGAACTAGAATTTTTTTAGGGATGAAAGCTTTTAAGGAGGAAAGAAATTGTAGTAAAAAAAAAAAAGAAAAAAGAAAAAAAGAAGGGAAAACCGAAATCTTGGCGTTGATTAGCAACAAGCAACGCCCAACAACCTATTGCCCTGTTGAAAATATAGGAATGAAATCTATTGTTGATCATTCGTCTTCAAACCCTTGTAGCATGACACATGAATTTCTATATAGAGCTTAGATATGAGCATGCTTTGTTGTTTCCTGCCACTCTGTTATGATTATGTATGTGCCTCTTTATGTTATTAGGTTGTTATGACGAGGCTGCTTTAGTGATGAGTTATTTATACACAACCCACATATTTATCTTAGTTGGTACTGACACGTGACCTCTCTCCTCATGTTTATGGTATTTTTAGCTTACTATGATGAGACTACTAGAGGGATGCCAACTAGCCTGAAGTAGCTAGAAGTTATTTGTTGGTTCAGGTACGAGGTCATTGCTCTCGTGTTTATGATGTTATGAGGTTACTATGATGAAGCTCTAGAGGGTCGTTGACTAACTTGTAGTAGCAGTGAGTTTTTTATGATTATTCCACGTATGTATCTCAGTTGGTTAAGCAAATAAATAGCTAGTTGCACACCTAGACTAGCTAAGCCTAGAAATACGACCTTTATGTTTCAAGATAATTATTATGCATGAATGTTTAGAGCCGGATGAGTATTAAGTATCAAGATCTATGACTTGAATCTTTACAACACTTTTGTTCCAGCAAATGAGGCTAGTTACGGAGTATTTTTATATTCATCCATGCTACCCTTCTCTAGTGCATTTCAAAGCAACAAGGTTATGAGGTAGATATAGACCAGAATCATATACTATGTCGAAGTTTTTCTCTTTTACTTTTTCCTATGCTTTTGGGCGTTAGAGACTAGAAGGCATAGAGTTTCTTTTGAAAACTGTGAGGAGTTGTCTTCAACATTATTACAGTGAATAAAGGGATTTGGTCTTAGTTATCTTATATTATAGGCACATTTTTACTGCAATTTAGGTAAAAATTACCGCTCTCTCACAAAAATGCAAAATCACATTTAGGTTCTTCAAAATTTAACTCTTTTTATACCCAATCTCTTTCATTTAGCTATTCATGATGAAAAAATATGCACTTTAGTTTGTTTTTACATCCTTTAGAACTAGTTTAAAATCATAGATAAGAATTTTCAATATAGCTAAATCAGATCGGTTACAAATTAATTCTTACTCTGATGCTAATTAGGGTGTGAATCTAGACGTTAGAAGGTCTGTTGTGTTTTTTTTGGAGAATTTTTGGTTTTGTGGCCATCTAAATTACATGGTAGTAGCAAGATCATCACAAAATCATAATATTGATCGTTAGCATGTAAAGCTAATTATTGAATGAAATCAATGAAAACCTATTGGACTTATCTATCATTTAGTGTTGTAACTTTAGTGCACAATCTCTAGCCATTTTCCATTGAAGAAGCAAGCATGTGGAGCTTGATGTTCACTTACTAGATACAAAGTTCTTGCAAAAGACATTATGGTATATTCGTCCGCAACGAACTTACCAAACTATTAGAGAAACAACTCTTCAACGGACTTACCAAATCACTAAAAACATGCATGAGTTGGATTGAGTTGAATTAAAAAACCCAATTTTCCATTTGAGTTGGGTTAAAACCCCAATTTCCCAATCGATTTCTTTCTCTCTCTCAATTTACCTTAAATTTCGAGCAGAAGACAAAATCATTAATATGCTGACAAAACCTCAATTGATATTTATTTAGACTAATTATAAATATCAACCTAATGAAACTTAATATAGATAAATTAAATAGAATTTTAAGTTATGAGTGTGGGACTCCTTAGATAAAGTTATATTTTAAGAAGTGGCGTTAAGCTAGCATCAAGGTAGTAGTGATTTTGGTCTAGACCAATCAAGTAAGTGCCTCTACTATCTGTTTGGTTGGAATAATTGTTTTATGTATGATGACACGTGCCTCATAGCTGTTTCACGTGTCATATGTATTCTATGTCATGTTATGCTATGCTACACTATGTTATGTTAAACTACGCTATGTGATGTTATGATACGTCATGATATGTCATGATATGCTATGTTATGTTAAGCTACGCTATGTGATGTTTTGAGTTTTCTTCAATGGTGGACAGAGTTGAGGGAATAGGATAGGGACGGTTTCGAGGCTTCCTTCCTTCACCAAACCTCTAGGCAATCCTCCTTAGGACACGTAGTAACAAGTTTGAGAAGGAAAGATGGATTATAGCTTTCAAATTTGAAGTAAATTCGAGAACACTATACCCAAAATCTAAACACTCGTAACTCTCGATTGAACTTGTTTCTTGTTTCTATTAGTTGCCAAACTCCATAATTTATAAAGGAATGATCCACCACTATTGAAATGTCTAAAATCATCACAATTCCATTTTTGTGTTTTCTGGATCATTCGCTGAAATTATCTGCTTCGACTAGGGTTTTACTGACCTAGTTTTGAATACTAGCCGTTGGATGTGATGATCTATGAGTATTCTAGATCATATCCAATTTTGGAGGAGATCCAACGGCTGAGATTTGAGTTTCGAAGAATTTTGTGCAGATGGTCAAGATAGATACTCTAATTTTGATTAGAGTGACATTTTTTGTGATTATCCATTCTTTAAGGGGTATTTTGGCAATTTACCATTTTTATTATTTAAATATTATTTTTCTTGAAAAATTTAGAATTTTCTAAAAATTTATCTACCTCCTCTTGACCAATTTTCCCTTTTTTAGTATCTTGAAAATCTTACACAATAAAATGTTAAAAATCGAGGAAGTTTAATAAAAATTGAAAATTTCCATTTTCTAATTTTCTTTTCCAATTTTTTTGTTTCATTGTTTTCCAAACCTTGTACAACCTAGTATAAACTACCTGTTTTTGGAAACCTTTGAGTTCTTGGGTGTTACATGATATGATGACATGATGATGATGTATGATAACATGATGATGTAAGAGGCAGATGACGATATGACTTAATATGATGATATTCCATATTAAGATAATGTGCATGTACTAAATGACATAATACAGTATGATGAAGAGTTTTTAAGACACAACTCTAAATGATGTTAATGATGATGAACGTATGAAAACAAATGCATGCATGTTATCTAGAGTAATATGTGAATGATATATAGGGTTATGTCATAAGAACAATTTAAGATGAAAACTATAAGGATCTCATGCATATTGTGTATTCATATACATTTGGTTACTTCCCCATTTATGATGATGAGTACGGACGCGTGCATTATGATGATGATTATGATGATCAGACCTTGCATGATATTCGAAGATTTGTTGACCTTCAAACGTTTAGCTACGAACAACTAGCCAGACTATGATGGGTCTAGGGGGTGCGAATTGCCTGGGGACTCATGTTCGCACATGTGAGTCGTGTGTAGGGAAGTACTACATATCCAATTTTGTCTGGACTGGAGGCCACCTCTATAATGGTTTGACCGATAGGTCCCTAATCATGAGTTGCATGTGTTTGTATTCCCTAACCGCAATAGTGGAGTCACTTATTGAGTATTTCTTAAAGTACTCAAGTTGTATCCTACTTTTATTTTTCAGGTAAAGGCAAGGTACCCCCGTACGAATGACGACGACAACTTAAGTAAAAACCATGACATATGCATAGGATAATGATATTTAAATTATTAGACTACAGGTTAATATAGGGCATGTTTGTTTTCAATATTTACTTTATTCTATTTAATATTTCGTTTGCATCGCTTTAAGTCATTTCTTTGAAAACATGTAAGCTCTTGACATTGTTTAATGAATATGTTTTAAAGGATTATTTTTGCATAAGGGAGTGTATTATGATAATGGTATCGACTTTAGGTTAGCAGAAATCTAGGATCATTACAGTTGATATTGTTAGGATCGCACAACAATGCACACACTCGATCTAGATGAACACAAAGAACAGGATAGAGAAAATGTAAGGAGAATATTGGCTAAAGTTGATATTGATGACTTCAGACATGTACAGTAATAGAGAATACAGATAATACAGAAAGTACATTTTTAAATCTTTGTCTGAGCAGATATATATATGGTTGAGCTTACTATATAACTTTACTTGATATAACCATCTATTATATATAACTATATAGCATATATAGTTTTTACCGGATATATAGCTTTTTACTATACATAACTATTTATCATTTATGACAATTTATTTTATATGTCTATTTACTATTTTTTATGAAAATTTACTTTATATGCATTTACCATATATAGCTTTACTATGTATAACCGTTGACTAAGTTATAAATAACCAGCAGGCTCCATAATCTAACAATTCTCAACGACCATGAGCACCTTCATGGCACCATACCAATTGAGGCTTTGCACAACCTCAATATTCCAACATCAACACATTTTGTAACATGTTTGTTGGATTTTTTGCACCCTCTATCTTCTCCAAACACATCACCATCTTTCACTAACCAGACATCCCATCATCCATGGCTTGCTCCCACTTGGTTGTATCCTCCAACTGTAGGGCTTCATCAAAGGGCTTTGGTTCCATTTTATTAGCAACAGATAGTGTAAGGAAGGTACATACATATCTTGTACTCTGATAGTATTGGATGATCTTCTCAACACCGATTCAGGTGTCACTTGCTCTACCGCTGATTTCTCTGCAACAGTCTCAGGAGTTTCTTGAGTATATGCTACAACATCACTAGGTGGTTTTTTTCGCAACTCAACCTCAACTCCCACTTGCTTAATTGTCTTTGAACCTTGCTCCATATCTTGTTCCTCGATAGTAGTCTCAGGAGTTTCATGAGTATCTGCTACAACATCACTAGGTGAGTTTCCTTGTAACTCAAGCTCAACTCCCACTTGTTTCGTAGTGTTGAAACTTTGCTCCACATCTATATGGACTATTCCAACCACACTTTCTTCAATTCTCTGGCAGTCCTTGTGAAGCTAACTTGTTTCTGCTTGCTCATAACGCAATTCTCACAACGACCCACATTAACAGATTCAGATCTTCTAAAACTCCTTTCGCAACCAACATCTTCATTCCTTTCACACTCATATGTCCAAGTCTATTGTGCTTGCAGCCAGCATCTTCATTCCTTTCACACTCATATGTCCAAGTCTATTGTGCTCGCAGCCAGCATCTTCATTCCTTTAACCCTCATGTCCAAGTCTATTGTGCCATAAACTTGAATTTGAAGCACTCTCAGCAACAACAACCATGTTCATACACCCTACAGTGGTGTATAAAGTTCCAGATTTTATGCCACGTGCTACCACCATAACACCCTTCATAATCTTCCATGAACTCTTCCTAACTCTATTGCATAACCTGTGTTGTCCAACTGACCAATAGAGATCACGTTCTTCTTGAGACTAGGAATATATCTGACATCCTTTAATGTTCACTTATTTCCTGTTGGAGTTTTTATGCAGACATCCCCTTTTTCTTTAATCTCCAAATCTTTGTTGTCGACAAGATACACCTTCTCGAAATTTTCAGACTTGAAATTTCGGAACAACTCTTTATTTGGAGATGATTGAAAAGATGCACCTGAATCCAAAATCTAGGATTCAATCAAACTGTTCATGCTTAGGATTAGAGCATCCCCAATGCTGTTGAATTTATAGAAACATGATCATCTCCAGATTTGTGATTCTACTTCCTCTTTGGTCTTGTACAATCTGTCCGGAAGTAACCTTTTTCTCCACAATTCCAACACGTTACTTTTGGTATATTTGGAGATTTTGCTTGGTTCATTGATTTTGATCGCCCTATGTTTGGGCCCTTCGGTTTACTTCTTTCCCGTTTGTCAACACTGAGAGCACTACTAGATGAATTTCTAATTTCTCGTTTGCGAATACTTTTGCAGAGAACTACATCTCAAATTTCATCAAACTTCAGTTTATCAGGTCCTTGAGAACTGCTGATTGCAGCAACAGCAGTATCCCTTGACTCGAGTAAAGAAGACATCAAAATCAATTCTTTAATTTCATCTTCGAAATTAATTTCCACCGAACTCAGTTGACTTACGATCATATTGAGTTCATTTATATGATCAACAACAGATCCACCTTCAGACATCTGTAGATTGAACAATCTTCGCATCAAATAGACCTTGTTCATAGCCAATGGTTTTTCGTACATATTCGATGACGCCTTCAACAAATCTGACGTTGTCTTCTCCTTGATGTTGAACACCACATTTCTGGATAGCGTCAACCAGATCAACCCTAAGACTTGTCGATCCTTGAGCTTCCGTTTTTTCGTGGTCATGGTATCCGGATTCACCCCTAACAGGGGTTCGTGAAGATCTTTCTGGTATAGATAATCTTTAATCTGCATCTTGCAGAAACCGAAATCGAATCTATCGAATTTCTCAATTCCAATCTTTGAACTTTCCATCTTCATAGATCGTGGTGACTTCTACCTAGCTCTGATACCAGTTGTTAGGATCGCACAACAACACACACACTCGTTCTAGATGAACACAAAGAACAGGATAGAGAAAATGCAAGGAGAATATTGGCTAAAGATTTATATTGATGACTTCATACATGTATGGTAAGAGAGAATACAAAGAATACATAAAATACATTTTCAGAGTTGGCTGAGGAGATATATATATGATTGAGTTTACTATATATAACTTTACCAGATATAACAATTTACTACATATAACTATCAACCATATATAGTTTTAATGGATATAGCTTTTTACTATACATAGCTATAGTTTTAATGGATATAGCTTTTTACTATACATAGCTATTTACTATTTATGACGATTTACTTTATATGTCATTTACCATATATAGCTTTATTATGTATAACCGTTGACTAAGCTATAAATAACCATAAGACTCCATAACCTAACAGATAAGTATTTCCAAGATCGACCTTCGAATAGTGTACCACAAAATTAAGATCAAAGAAGGGGACGTGTCAAAGGCAGCATTCAGAACAAGGTACGGTCACTACGAGTTTTTAGTGATGTCGTTTGGCCTCACCAATGCCCCAACGATATTCATAGAGTTAATGAATTGAGTATTCAAGGAGTGTCTTGACTTGTTTTTTATTGTGTTCATAGACAACATCTTATTACTCGAAATGGATCAAGAACACCAAGAATACCTCTGAAAAGTCCGAACCATTTTGAGAGAGAATAAGTTGTATGCCAAATTCTCCAATTGCTTGAGACATGTCGTGTCGAAGGATGGAATCTCAGTAGACCCCATCAATATTGAAACTGTCACAAAGTTGGAATGCCCGACCACAGTTACGGAGGTGCAAAGTTTTTTAGGGTTGGAAGGATACTACCAAAAATGTGAGGAAGACTTTGCTAGAATAGCCTTACCACTTACACAGTTGATGAGGAAATACATGAATGAAACATGTGAGACAAGTTTTCAAGATCTAAAATGTAGGTTAGTATAAGCCCCCGTACTAATAGTACTTACAGTACTAGAGAGCTCAAAGGGGTATATGATATACACTGATGCCTCCAAGAAGTGACTAGGATGTTGTAACATCCCAAAATGATTAATCGATATAAGAATAAGCCGCCCATGTAAAACCCAAAAGATCTAACAATATGAATTAAGGGATTTAAGAAAGGACAAGTATCTGAAGCAAGTGATTTCTATACCCTAACAAGTAATCGGAAGGATTTAAGGCATTTGGAGAATTGGAAAAAAAAAAAAAAAAAAATTAAGCCTAAGAAACAAAAATGTCATTTTCCAAATTGTAAGGAAATCTCTCTGGATTCTTAATTTCATATTTAGAAGGAATTTCAAGGGACTCAAGAACGAAAAAAAAAAAAAGTAGACCAACAAGCGTTGAATTTTTTTTGGAAAAATTTTGGATTTTTTGAAAAACATAATATTAAAAATATTTGGAAAATAGAAAATTACTAAAATACCCCCGAACTTCGAGATAATTATGAAAATGTCACCGATCAGAAAATCAGATTTGTGGCATTGTACAGCCATTAGAAAATTGTTCAAAACTTCAAATCCAACCTTTGGATTTTTACCAAATTTCAGTATGTTCTAGAGGACACACAACTCACCACATCCAATGACTAGAATTCAGATTAGCATTAGCTCGCTGATCGAAGATGATATTTTTGATGGATAATCCAAAAAATTCATTCTCTAAATCACGAAAATTCTGTAGGTTTCAACCTCGGTTTAAGCCACCTCTATAAAGTTTGAAGTTGGGACATTCTTATGAATCAAGAATCGAGTTTAATCTAGGTCCAAAGTGCAAGTCATAAGCGTTTCGTTTTTGGGTTTCCTACTCTCGGATTTCTTCCAAGTTTAAGAGAAAATGTCCACCATTTTCCTTTAAACTTGTTCCTGCAACTCTTAAACAAGATTACCCATAAGTTCTATGAAGGAATTGAGCGTTGAAATAGTCAAGAACCTATTCCCCCAATAGTAGCAACCATCGAAGAACTTCAAAGATGAGTTCCAAATATCAATCTGAGCCTACATGATAATTCGTTGAGCAAAGATGATCCTATTTCGTTTCTGCATCTTCAAGGAGTAATTCCATAGAAGATCAAGAAGAGAAATAACCCCAAGAATGTACCCAATTGAAGAAAATAAATTTCATGTATAATTTGGGGGTAAGTATCGAATTCCTATCTACAGTCAATTTTTCTTCAAATTAAGCATTCTTTAGTTTTAGAGTAACATTGATGAAGGAATCGAGAGCATAGACACTATAGAAAGAGCTGCTCGGGAAAACGAAGTTTTGCATTCTGGGATGAGTTGCAGACCGAGGATGATTTTTGAATATTAAGGTTCCACACTCAAAGACATACCTCCAAACCAATTCCTTTAGCTTAGGAAAGAATAAGGAAGAAGTTCCATGAAGAAATCGAGTCTTGAAAACTCCTAGATTTGGCTTCCCAATAGAAATTCTCTATTTTTAACTCTAGCGAGAAATTAGATTTTCGTTGAACTTTGGAAGAAAATATCTTAGGCTACAATCCACAAGGTATGAAATCAATCCCTACCTCTTCCTTGTAACATCATCTTTAAGTTTCCTAAAAAAATTGAGGGAAGAAATGCGTGATCAGAGCTAGTGAACCACCTTTTTAGATGGTGGCACACATAAACGTGCACGTCTTCTTACTGTTTAGAGGAAGAAGACAATGACGTAGCAGGATTAACGAAACTGACCATGTCAAACCAAACCGTTTCCTTTCCTCGGGTTTCCTCAATTTTAATCCTCATATAGTCCGATTCTCATAAAACAAATTTTATGTTTCCAAAATCTAGACACAATAAGGAATTTTTGAAAGAAAATTTGAAGTAATTCGAATACCAGAAGCTCGAGAACGAAGGTCGTGAACGTTGATGATGAAGTAAATAGCCACCTTTGACTCTTCTTAAGAAATACTAGTAGGAATTACTTGGATTTGTGTATGAATCCTAAACTAAGTATGAATTAAGGAAATATGAAAGAAAAACACCAAGAACCAAGAGTTAAGGTCGATTAAATTGCTTTGGATTTAAGTAAGTCCTTGTAGATTTTTAATACGGACTATATTATGACATTTTAAGATCATATATAAAATTTGGATATCATTGGATAAGGATGAGTAGGTAAACCAAGTAATGGAGTAGAATGACTATAACGCCCCTAAGGAAATCTGCCTTTGGTTCATGATCTAGATGACCTCAAAATGCTGTTAAACTTTGTATTAGATCTTATTTTATGGTGTTTGATGATATTGTGAAGTTTGAAAGTCATTCGAACATAATAAGTAGCTAAACCAAGAATTAGGGTAAAATAACTAAAATGCTCTTAGGACTCCTTATGATATTTCAAGATTTAGACCGGCTCCAAATGACTTACTACTTTTTATAAGGCCTAATCTTGAGGACACGAAGATATATTCAAGATTTCAAGTGAATTAGAGCAAGTTTGGAACCTAAACCAAATTAGGGTCTAAGAATCGCCTGAAGAAAATGCCTTAAGTAACCCTTATCCAAGACACAAGACTCTTCTAGAATTCTCTAAAGAATTTATTATGACTCTATGACATACTAGAATAAATCAAGTAGATTACTATGATGGGTTTATAAGTTAAAGAATGGGCAGTGTAATTATGCCTCAAGAAATCAAGGAATGCTATTGATTGACCACCCAAGGAATATATGACATGCTTATGCTAGGTAATACTCTAATTATGTTCAATGTGACTCACGACCTTCTGCTACGCGTTGCTTTAAGAGGTCCATGTTTTCCTCTTTTAGGTGAAATGCCCTACACCATGTTTTTCTTAGCAGGATGTTATGTCTGGTCTCATATTTTTCTCACCTAGATGAGATGCCCTGCACCATGTTATGAGACCTTAATCATGATTGCAGAATGTCATGTTCATATTATGCACGGATCATATGACATTTTCGATCTTTCATGGAGAATAATCTAGGGCTACATTAGGGACAAGAATGGGGTAAATTACCTTACCCACAAATCTAGAACCCTCTAAGACCTCCCACTGTTCAAGATGGTCGTGAGTCAAACTATGCTGCTTAGAACGTATGAAGCCTTGAACGTAGTTATTTAGACTATGCCGCTTGTAACGTATGAAGCCTTGAGCTTAGGTATTCATGTTGTATCACAGGGCAAACCATGTATACTAAATCAAACTACATCGCTTGGAAGGTAAGAAACTTTGGATGTAGGTTTTCAAACTATATCGCAGGGCAAGCTTTAAATGTGGGTTTAGACTACGTCGCTTGGAATGCATGAAGTCTTGAACATAGGTTAAGATTGTGTAACTTGAAACGTATGAAATCGAAATTCGAAACGTATGAAATCAGGATTGAGTCAGGATTTTTCCGTGCATCCCTTCAGACATACCAATGAGTCATTTTAGAATGTTTTATCATTATTTGAATGATTCCTCGAAAAATCTCTAAGAGAACACCCAATATAGGACTGCTCCAAGCCATGTATATTGAACTTTGAGTCCCCAAGATTGAACCACCGAAAAGAATGGGAAACTGTGTTGGTATAGGTGTACGGTCAATTCTTGTAAGTCTTTATTACCCATAACTTTATAACCTCAAGACTACTCTCATTTGGATGTAGTCTCCTTTAATTAATGTACCCCATCTTTACTTCATCATCCCAGTTCTCAACCTATTTGACAATTTCTAAAATTTATATATCTATTAGATACAAAATTGAACTAGAAAAACTCAAAATTAATATAAAAAAAATAATTTTGACTATTTTAAAATTACTCCAAACATATTGTCATGACCCAAAATCCGAGGTTTCAAAAGCAAGTTCGAGACCAATAACTGAGCAATGAAAATATGTATGAAAGAAAACAATGAAAACATGTATGAACTAAAACAACGAAAGTTATAACAAAATATCGCACGATTTAAAAGTGATTCAACATACATTAAAACAAAAGTAAGAACGTCAACAAGTGTAAATGTATGAGGCTGTTTACAATGTAGGGAACAAAATCGTGATACAAGAATTACAAAATATGACGTCCTATGGCATGCAAACACTCTAGACACCCCGAGTCGACTTCCTTTCGTGGCTGCAGAGCTCCCGAGCATCCCCTCGCCTTGACCAGTAACATTAGTCAACTAAAAGAAAAATAAAAACAATGAAGGAAGAGTAGGTATAAAATTACACTCCGCAAATAATCTATTTGTAGGCTCTCATAGCATCTTTGATCTAGCAGGTATCCAAACTTTTCTCTAGGCTCTTGGGTATGCAACTTTTGCTTCTCTCGGACTTAGGTAACTTACTTAACATACACCATGGTTACTGATATTCTAGGTTGAGGCACTATCTCAAAAACTCCCACTCTCTAGTGGGGACATGGTGGTATGTGCTAGCTTGCTCTAATCATCTATGAGAGTTTAGCTGATAAATCATACCCATAAGACCATTTAGTCACCTGTCATGACCCAATATTCAAGGCTTCAAAGCTCGAATCAAGACTAAAATGATGAAATAAAAATAAAAGTAAATAAAGTATTAGATAAAAATTCGATAAAATTTAAATAAAAAAAAGAAGTAAACAACACCAAAATTAAATCCAATTATAAGAAGATGTTGTTCAAAATATTACAAAGGGGGAAACGAGTTTGGAGTACTATTATAAAAAAAATACAAAATACTCCAAAATGTAAAAATGGAGTGATGCTCTGGAACAACCCTTTGTGACCGCACAGCTCTCAAATGCTCCTCCACCCCGAGCAATAGCCTGCGAACACTTGAAAAAGAAAGAGGAGATGGGTGAGTATAAAAATATTCAATAAGCAATCTAGTTTTAGGCTCTCATCACATCCGTGATCTAGTAGGTGACCATGAGCTTTACTCTAGGTTTTAGGTGTATTGTTCTTGTTGTGCACAGTCTTGGGTACATAGGCTACCTCCATAGATTCCGTATAAGGTAGGGACAACATGGTGAGTGCTAGCATGCTCGTCATCCAGTGGAGGTTAGTTGGCGAACCTATCCCATAGGCCATGAAGTTGCCCAAGGTTGGGGGGCGCCACCCCCTCAGTACATGCCAGCTCCATTGGTTACCTGCATGATTAACACCCTCCCATAGGAAGAATCCTTTGTGTAGGGTAATCACTAACTACCCACATGATTAATGCCCTACCATAAGACGAATCCATCGTGCAAGGTAATCCACTGACGGTCAACGCCCTACCATAGGATGGATCTATCGTACAAGGTAATCCATCAAACCATAGAGTCACACATACCTACCAACCTCACACCTAGCTCAATGGTATCGTACTAGAGTGGAAAGGGAAGTGAGGGTCCTCATACACTATGCCGGCTGCTATCAGCCTAGGAGGCTGCCTTTGTCATTTTTGGATGTCCTAGAGGTCTGCTAGGTTCTTAGGGGCATCTAGGCAGTTTAACTCTCATCTCTCATTTCTAAAACATTTGAGGTTAGCTTCTCGGAGCACATCAATCTCTGGGTGTACACAAGTCTAAACCTCTGATCACTCATGATTTTTGGGTGCAAGGTTACTTGGAAACATATTAACCTAGGTCAACATGTAAACAACACTAGTTGTAGCGCCCTAGTCTCAACTAAGTTCTCTCATGCATGCTTTGCTAGGGAGATATTCTTATTGATCAGCTAAGCATGGAATCCATGATTTAAACTTCACCTTAGTAAAAATTCGTTAGAGGAAATGTGACAACAATAACCATTTAACTACCCAAGTGATTAACGCCCAACCACAAGACAGAGGCATCATGCAAAGGAATTGAACTATCCACTACAATCCTAATCAGTGTCACACCTATCTTGACAGTACTATACAGAGTTGAAAGGAAAATGGAAGCTTCTTAGACACTATACCGTCTGCTATTGGCATAGGAGGCTACCTTTGTCTTCCTGAGATGTCGTGGCGGTTTTCTAGGTCTCTAGGGTGGTTTGACGATCTTGATGAGGCTTTATGCCTCCAGGCTTCTCAGATTCTTACTCTCTAAGTCAGGATTAATCAGGAACACTAGGGATTGATGGTGGTATTGTTATAACACATGTGGAAGCAATTTGAATTTTAGGCATTCTAAGTACATCAATTATAGTAAATTAGCTAGCATATTCATAAGCATTAAAACTCAAGAAGTTTGAATACTAACCTTTTGTAGTTCAAATTTTTTTTTCCTCACGAACCGGTTTCGAACCACCATTAGTGTTTTCCCTACTATTCTCCGGCCTTAGAACGGGATTGTGGAATCTGGTGAGTGACTAAACTTGGAATAGATTTAGTATATGTGGAGAGAGAGTTTGTGATATGAACCAAGGGACATCAATCATACAATATGGTTCAATGAAGATGTGAAGAAAATATTGTTGAAATTATCAAAAGATATTTCAATTCATGCCACATTGAAGAAGAATGAAGTTTCATGTGATAAATTTTGGGTGGATTACAATTTAGAGTAATTTAGAGTTATTGTATTTCATTAATGTATTTTACGATTTTTAATTTACTTTAGGTTACAATTAGTGGTTAATTAAGGCCATCAAGTATGAATGTTACTAACTCTTGGAATGCCTTTAGTAGTTTCATTTTGAGGCTATATAAAGCCATGTATGTTGTATTTGTAAGTAGACTTGAAAAATATAGTAAAAGAAGCACTTGTGCTTTTCTTTAGCCAATGGCTAAGTTTATTTGCAATTATATGTAGTTTAGGTTGCATGTAGAATCATTCAAGCTCGACATGATCAATCTTGCTTGTGGAGTGATTCGAATCTCAAACAAGTGTTTGAGATATTTGATCAACAAGAATCATTCAAGCTAAACATGATCGATCTTGCTTGTGGAGTGATTAGAATCTCAAACAATGTTCTTGCTTGTGGAGTGATTCGAATCTCAAACAAGTGTTTGAGATATTTGATCAACAAGAATCATTCAAACTAGACATGATCGATCTTACTTGTGGAGTGATTCGAATCTCAAACAATGTTCTTGCCTTGAGATATTGCCTTGAGATATTCGATCAATAAGATAATTCGAATCTTACTCCCCTTGTAGTGATTCCTTATCTTATCAATTTGTGAGGGATTTTTTTTTAGTTTTCACAAGCATACTTTACATGTACTTTGATCACTCTATTTATAGAGTCATATTTTTTTTTTTTAGTTTTCACAAGCATACTTTACATGTACTTTGATCACTCTATTTATAGAGTCATATTTGCAGGTTTATGCAAATTTGATATTACCAAATTTTGACACTCAAAATTCTACTCAAATTTGTGGAGTTTATTTGGCAAACATGCAACTTTGGTTAAACATAATTTTGACACTCAAAATTCCATTTTTTTCCTGATGTAAAGTCAACATTTTGAAATTCTTCATTTTAAATTCAACAATTAATTTAAATAATTAATTTCAAATTAAAGTAATATTATATGATTAATTAAACAATTTAATTAATTCAAATGTCAATCTCAATCAATTCCGACGCATTGATTAAAATATTTAAATCTTATTTAAATATCTTCGATTCTCTCTTTTTATTTAATTCGTAAATAAAACAAAATGTGGTTGAACATATCGTATATATTTAGCGTATTTCCTAATTCGAATTCGAATACTTCGAACTCACTCATCACACTGTTCTATGGTATAGTCCGATATGAGCTAGCAAAGGGACCTAATAGACCTATAGATCATGGGCTCCAACCATTCGATATTAACCGCTAAACTCATTAACCTTGTAACTACTAGGACACTCCACTATAGCCTAGTAGTTGCACTCCTCTCACTATAGCCAAGTAGTTGCACTCCCCTCACTATAGATAGTAAGTCGATCCTTCACAGGTTGTTCGTAACTAGAGATAGGTCAATTTACTGTTTTACCCCTGAAGTTACTTCTTGATCCTTATGTCCCACTGATCCTCTAATGAACAATTGGTTTGTGGTCCAACCAGTAATGAGTCCCTCTTAGGCCAATGAGAGGGTGGGACCCTTTGTTCAAAACCTGAAGTTAATACTTAAGGGAACAACCTCTCTACTATCCCTTAAAGTGGGTAGGGGTGAATTCCATCGTGCACCCTATGTCCCCAACTATTCACCCAGTCTTACCACCTAGTCTTACCGCCTAGTCTTACCACTGAAATGGGAGGCTTATTGAGTCGGCAAACTCGAGCCACTCTCACCCATGCAAATCTAAGGATAATTCTAAATAAACAGGAGTTCATGGTTATCTCAGGATTAAGATCAAATTACCTAGGTCATCGAATGAAAAAATAAGTCTCAACAGTAAACGACAATATAAAGTGAGAGTGATTTTCTTTATGGTCCGATCTTATGCAGTACCCATTGCATAGGACGTCCCCACTCACATGTATCCGCATGTACAATTTAGTGATCACATTGTTTATATCATATACAAAAGTGGACCGCATTCATAGTATCCCCAAGATAAGATACTCAGTCTTATCTGTGTACTATAGATCATTTTGACTATATACTTGAACTTGATCCACTCTTATGTCTCTACATATAGTTCAAGTAATCATACTATAGTCAGAGTGTTTTTAATTTATTGGATTTAGATTAATAATAATGGTAAGATTCACTTTATTTAATAACAATCTTTACTGAATCAACATCAATAATAACTTTATTGAAAATAGAATATGTTTTTGTTTACAAACTATGAGTTTTAGGACATAAAACCCACATGGGTCTCACCCTCTAATTGTCTCTCACGATTCTTCTGTGCTTAGACTTCTGGAGGTGCTCGAACCTAGGTCACAGTCTAGCCAAACTGGCATTCTCACCTTAGTCTTTAACGGTTTCTATTACTATCATCTATATGGAGAATCACACATTTAACATCTGTTGCTATTGTACAATCAATCATGCATACAATCATACATGCTCAATGGTGTGATATTATCCATCAAGCATTCGGAGTGCATATACACAAAATCTTATTCACCATTTCAACATAATTATATACAAGTAGTAAAACAAAAGTACAACACAACATACCTGGTACAATTCCATATATTTCAACTAGTGTGACTATTCTCACAATTATCAGTCTTCCTAGGCATCGGTTATACTGAGCCTCTTAGGGTTCATTTTATAATCTACATGCAATTCCAAGTAATCCTTACATGTATTACTCCTAGAATCCGTACTGTTGCTGGTTTGTCGTGAGCCTTCTGGTCTTCGAAAATTTCAAATTCCCTCGGGTGGGACATAATTCACATCCCAATAGGGTTAGTATTGGGATTAGGATGAAAAATTGACAAATGAGAGTCAAACAACATAAAATGGTAACTCATTCACCCTTCATTCGTTGGGAGAAGGTTTCACATGCACGTATCACATGCGGGCAGAGTTGCAATTGCAGGTCATAGGTCGGTGCACGAGTTGGGTCAGATTGTAGGACACGAATTGTAGGCACGAGTGTGGGTTCGAATTGTTGCAGGTCCTTAGGTCAGGTGAGGTTCGTGTCGCATGACGCTACTCAAGGGAGGATGTGTTTCCTGCGCAATGGTGTGATGTGTGTCCGCGACCAGTTGGGACGTGCTCCTATTTCCATTGGTCGATGCGCTTTCGGCCGCTGCTCGTCGATTACCCATACGTTGATTTTTCAAAATTTTCTTAGTTTTCACATTTAAGACCTATTTCTTTACATTTTCTTAACTCTCGATTCTTAACCCATAACGAATTACTTCCTTCACGAGAGTTGTAGGCCTCATATCTTGCAATTGAAAGTAACTTTTATATAATATTTAGCCAACCACGTACCTTAATAGACCCGTTGAAAGTTCTTAATAAATTCATTCTTCCCATAATTTGAGACGTCCTAAAAATCCAATTCCGACACGAATCTTAGTCGAGTTTCAACACGAAACTTGTAAGATTCTTATCCTAAGATTATCATATTTCAAAATTAGAACTTAATATCAACAACCTAAAGCCTAAATTCTTGCTAGACTAAGGTTTTAAATGATAATTTTCGCAAGTATATTGGTATAATTTCTAGATTTCAAGCCATTAGATCAAACAAAAAAGTATTACACGACAAAATGAGCTAATTAGGAAAGATCTCAAGGGATGAAGCCAAAAGAAGTAAATAAAGCTCAAAACTCATCGAGATAGCATCTCGATGCTATAAAGAGCATTTGAGATGCCCTAAATTAATTATTCAAGCCTATTTATCTGAGAGTCGGATATCGTTGAAATAAGATCCTTCTTTAAACCTCCTAACGCTACACCAAGTACTATTGTAAGTCCTATCAAACTCATGCGCATGTGCACATTCAAAACTTTTGAACTACTTATAATTCTTCTTATTTCAGTTGAATTGAGTGGACCTTTTCGGAGAGGAAAAACACCCATTTAGATTATACAAAATTTCATCGGTGTTGATGAAGGCTTTATGGGGTTTCAGCGAATTATTGAAAGAAGAAATAATCGCACATTGACTAATTAAGAGAAAGATCATAAATTTGTAAGTAAGAAACACTATCTCCCGTGGACAAGATCATATCATTATAGAGATCCGTAATTTCAAACATGAAAATCGGTAGCGGTAGAGAGGATAGACATGCAACAATATCAAATTAGAAAAAGTTTTAAATTCACAACACCAAATGGTTAAATTTAAGAGAAATCTTACATATGTAGTTAGAGAAGTGAAAAAAAAAACAAAAACAAAAGCCCACAAACACAAGCACTTGTCAGTATAATCCTTAGGTACACTTCAAACCACCACGTGAACACGACATCTTTCAAACCCAGCTCGTGAAGAGAGAGAGAGAGAGAGATTCCTGTTCTTGTTCTTCCTGTTCTTCCTGTTCTTCCTGTTCTTCATGTTCTTAGTTTCTGCTAAACAAAACCAGATTTCTTCTGAGAGCATCGAAATCTCAAAACAACATAAGAAACAAATCTGTAAATCAAAACAAACCCCATCATTACCATAACATTCCTCCACCTGCTTTCTTCCCCATACCCTTCTTCCTTCAGCACATCCTCTCCCCTCATCACACATTCCCCAAACATCATTTCCAGACACTTCCCCGACCTCGAAAACTCATTTATCAAAAACCCTTCAAATGGGTACTTAAACACTGATATATAATGCATAAATATCCAATACTTTGGTATCTCATGGTTCGATATGAAATACCCAGAAAACAGGAAGAACGAACCCATAACCCCTGATATCACCGAGTTCCCCACTATGAAATTCGGCACCAAAGCACTGAAACAAACCACCACTGAATTCGCCGTATACAGAATCAGCCATATTAGCACCATGAAATGGATAAACGCCATTACATTTCTGTTCAACCCCACCAGCCAATATAATGGTATTGAGAATAAAATGGCTAGGATTAGTAGAAATGGGATATACACCAACCCATTGGCTATGGCGTATGAGGATACTCTGTAGCTTCTGGAGGAGGTTTCTTTCATTAGAATCTCCCTTTCTTGTAAGAAAATAGGGAGGGCTTCGATTGATGTTGTTAATAGAAAGGTTAATATGAAAGCGAACAAACCCACGCGTTCTTCTGCACCCACTAAATCGAATTTGAGATTGTAAAAAATTGAACCCAGAACGAGGCCGGATATGAACATTTGAATTGTTCTGCAAGCGAAAAGCTCCTTTGTTCTTATGATGTTCTTGGAGAATCTGTGCATTAGGATGGCGGTTTCTTTGAATCTTGAATTGGCGAAATCGGGTGGGGTTATTTCGACTCTGTTCTTGATGGTGTCCTCGTCGATGACTTTGGATTGTTGAAAGAGCTGTTGGAGGGTGAATTTTGGGGATTTGAATTGGGATGGGGGGATTGTTTGGGTTTGAAGATTTGGGGTTTTTTTAATGGTTTCAATGGCTTCAATGGCGAATTCAACGATGTTGACATGGAGTGGAGGATGGAGAGCCATTAGAGTGAGGTTCAGAGCGAGCTGTTCAACAGAGCCATGGTGCAAAACAGAGCCATTGGAGAGAAGGAGAATGGAATCGAAAAGCTTCACGATTCTGAACCCAGGCTGGTGGATGCTGAGGACAATGGTTCTTCGCCGAGCTTCAGCCATGGTGGTTTTCAGCATGTCGATGATTTGAAAAGCGGAAGTGCTGTCGAGCCCAGAAGTGGGTTCGTCGAGAATTAGCACTTTGGGGTCGTGGATGACTTCCACGCCGATGGAGACTCGCCGTCTTTCGCCGCCGGAGATTCCCCGGAGTCTGTCATCGCCAACACGGGAATGGGCGACGTGGGTTAGTCCGAGTTCGTCGATTAGAGAGGTTACCTTGGCGGTGAGATCAGAAGAAGGGAGGGTGAGGCGGAGCTTGGCGGTGAAAGAGAGGGTTTCTTCGACGGTGAGGAGAGGGAAGAGGGTGTCGTTTTGAGGGACGTATCCGGACATTGTGTTGAAATGGGAAGGGTTGATGGGGTGGTGGTTTAGGAGGAGGGAACCGCCGTGTGGGGTGGTTTTGCTGGCGAGGATTTGGAGGAGGGTGGACTTTCCGGAGCCACTAGGGCCGACGATGGCGAGGATTTGGCCGGATTTGGCTTGGCAATTGACATCGGAAAGGACGTGGCGGTGGCGGATGGTGGGTTTGGCGGTGGAGAAGATGTTGAGGAATGGGGATTTGGGGTTATGGGTTTGGATCTTGTAGCAGATTGCTATGGCTTCTATTTCGCATCCTTCTTGTTCTTGTTCTTCTTGCTTCTTCATTTCAAGTTGTTGTTGTTGTTGTTCTGGTTCTGCTCTGGTTGGTTTCTCAGCTTCAGTGTTTCACAAATTAATAATGTTTTTTTTTTGTCTGTCTCTCTCTTTGTCAGCCTTGGCCTTGCATGTCTTGTTTAAATAATTATTTTGAGTCTTTTGTTTTCATTATTTTGTCTAATCTATTTTTATTCATTTAAATATTTTGAGGAGAACAAAATACTACTTATAAAGGATGTGGAAACCGACGCTTTAAAATCCTTAGTGGAAACAGGAAAGGGAAAGCACAATATCTGATATATGTGAACGATACTATTACAAATAGTATTAGAGCCAAGCCCTAGACCCTTGCTGGCATATCGCCTCATGTCTCTACCCCCAACGAGGAGGTTGAGCTCCGAAGGGGGTGGGCACGAGGTAATGTGTCAGCGAGAAGGTTGGGCCTCAAAGGGGGTGGATTGTGAGATCCCACGTCAGTTGGTGAGAAAACGAAATGCCTCAAAGGAGGTGGACATGAGGCGATATGTTAGGGAGGAGGTTGGGCCCCGAAAAGAGGTAGATTGTGAGATCCCATATTGATTGGCGAGGAGAACAAAACATCTTTTATAAGGGTGTGGAAACCTCTTCACGAGTTTTAAAAACCTTGATAAAAAGTCAAACAGGATAATATTTGCTAGCAGTTGACTTGAGTTATTACACAAATTATATCTATCATGTGATGTTTCAACGAGGAGGCAGCATTCTAGCACATACAAATGGTGACTAGATGTCGTCGACTGCACTTGTAGTGACTATACCAACAACTAACATAAACAAAGATTTTGAATAGGTTGTGAATAGACCGGGACACACACATCTTCTGTGCCAATTAGAGTCAAGTTAGACAATCCTAACTCCGAAGCAAATTAGGAGCAAAGGGGCCATTTTAAAAAAAAAAATGGTTATTATTACTATATGTATATATGCATTACATAACAACTCAAACTTATCGCTAGTAGATATTATCAGCCTTAGCTATTTTAAAACGTGTTTGCTAGAGAAAAAGTTTTCACACCCTCATAAGTAATGTTTCGTTTCCGTCTCCAACTGATGTGAGATCTCAAAATCCATCCTCTGGGGAGTCCAACATTCTCGTTGGCACATCTATAGGGAATGTTTCATTCCCCTCTCCAATCAATGTGACATCTTACAATTCACCCCCTTAGAGGTCCATTGTCCTTATTGGCACACCGTCCAATATCTGACTCTAAAACCATTTGTAAATTTCAAACTTGATTTTAAAACACATGGGTTCGTGAGAAGTTTTCATACCCTTATAAGGAATGTTTTGTTCTTCTTTCCAACTAATCACGCAATATCTAAACCATTGCATGGATAGAGTTAAGAGACGAAGTCATAGGATGACGATGATGTTTTAATGTTTTATTTTTTTGTCAGCAAATTCCTATTTTATTGAAATTATGTATAATGTAAACCGACAGTACTTTTCTAATAAAATTACGTACGGTCAATTTATTTTATTTAAAGGGTTACGGTTTCGTAACGTTTTTTTATTTTTAAATTATGAAACTTTGGTAATATTATTTTTGTAATATTTGATCTTTATTATAAATTATATTTGGAGTCAAACATTTATAACTTTATTAGATTTGGACCACAAATTTTTTATAAATTTTTTATTTTTATTTTTTATTTTTATTTTTTATGTAAATTTATGACATTTTTTTTATGTGTGGTGGAGAATTGATGCCTATTCAAAGAAAATGCAAAATTTTAAAGGAAATTAAATCAAATAAATGGGTAAATCATTTTGGTGAATGACAGCAAAAGAGAAGATTCTCATTAAGAACTTGCTTGGTTGTGCTCAAAAGTTGGCCCATTTTAATTTGTCCTTTGCCAGAAGTTTTAACGACACCTCGAGTAAAGGAGAAAGTACATGAATAAACCGAGACTACGTTCGAATGAAAGTTACCCTAATGATAAGATGATTAATAAAAGCTTAAAAGAACGAAAGTTGATCTACGTTGAGTGACCTTACGTAAAAGTGAGGTGTTACTTGAAGCATGTGAGTGAAAACAAATCATGCTGAAAGAACTCGTGTTAGTCTGTGAGGATATTTTTCACTCTTTGAATCCCGAGCATGAGACACTACAATTTCAATATTACTCATTAAACGTTACTCATTCACCGATTTGAAGCTTGGGCTAACAACGAGTCAATTAGAGGCAACTTTCTAATATCTCAAACCTTTTTTCAATTTCAACGTGCAACAACAACTCAAATCCACCACTAGATATTGTCATCTTTAGACTTTCCCTTTCCGGCTTTCCCTCAAGATTTTAAAACGTGTCTACTGGAAAGAGGTTTCCAAATGTTTAATGTTCCCTTAGTTTATTGGTTGAAAATTAGAGGCGGATCTTCGAGTTCAAGAGTTACGTCGGAATGTGATTAAAAAAATAGGTTGTGGGGAAGTCTAAAAGCACCCGTGAAGCCTTTGTGTTTGTGGACAGTGAGTACCCACAGCTCATTTATAAGCTATCAACTCTGTTCTTTTCCCCATTTTTAATATCATCTTCTAAGTCCGTGAACACTTCTTTTCCCTCCCCTCCAAATCTTGCCTAACTTTTTGTTCTATTCTATACTTTTTTTATTTATTTTATATTTAACCTATTTTTTTATTTATTTTAAAATTTTAAACGAACATCGTCGGTTAGATTTATGATTATTTTTGCGGATCTTTTAGGTTTTTTAGTTTGGCAATACGTGAACGATAAAAAGATTTGAATATATTACGTCTCTAGTTTAAGCAAATTAGAGACGTCACCATATGTGACTTCCATGACCGTTTTAACATTCAGTGTCATCTGGGTCGGGACACTTTACCTTTAACGGAAGGATAAAGGTAGTACGTGTCTTGATTATTTCAAGAAATACTCATCAAGTATCTCACTGTTCCGGGTAATAATGCAATCTCCGCAATCTCCGCACATCAAGGTAGTACTTTTTCTGAAGGTCTCGAGAAAGCTCCAATCAATAGGATTTTTTTAATCCTCCCCTCCCGAAAGGGAAAAGAAGAACGTGAAATTATTTTTCCTTTCTTCTGCACGGACCGGGAGATTTGAAAAATGATCTTAGAGTGTCTAGGGTTGGGCTAGGAGGGTTTTTAACGTCTTCTTTTTTCTTCTCATCGGAATTATTTCACAAAGACTTGTCATGGTAAAGAAGAAGGGAGAATAAGCACACTTGGAGAGCGCGACACAATGGAAAGTTGTATGCTGTGTTCAGGAAGGATGAATCGCTCCCGAAAAGGAATCTTTTGATTTTCTCCCGATTAATTGAACCGTAGGTGCGATGATTTATATCTTACTATGTCAAGTTATTGCTTAGATCTCCATTCTTATTCTTAGTCTTTTATTTTATTATTATTATTATTTAAAAGGAATGGTTAGTGGGTTGTTATGCTACATCCTAGGACCTAAATGAACACGAGGAAAAGAAGGTTTTAAGTTCAAAACCCACCGCGTTCATCCTTAGCCAAGCTAACACCGAGCATAGCTGTCACGACTCGATTGTCGAGATTTTAAATCTCAGACTGTGGCGAAAAAAAAAATACAAAAAGACCAAAAATTCATAAAGGGTTCACCCTCTAAGACGACCTCCTCTGTGATCACACACTGTCATGGTTGTACATATTCACAGTTTTACAAAAAATGGGTGTTGTGATCTTAACACGCTCCTGGTAAGCTTTGAGGGGAACCCAAGCCTCATATTCATTTTTCGTATGTCTTTGTAGCTTTGGCAAATGAACACAAGCCATGTACAATTCAAACTTGTTTGGCCACACACGTTGCCTGTGTGTGCATGTTCAATTTTCTGTGACCCAACCGACTGTCTTTCCAATAGCCCAAGTCATTCAGCTTAACCTTGCCTCTACTTAGGGCAAATGTCTCTCAACGCAACATCGCATCTCAATTTCCATCTTCGATCCTAATTGACACAACCATTATGTTTGGATGTCATCCCAAGTTCTGGGATGTCATCGGCTATTATAGCTCGCTCGTCATGCCCATAAAAAATGGACCCATGTGTCGGTTATAACATTGAGACATCTCAAACATCCATCCATCTGGGTTCTATCGAGATATTGAACCCTCTCGTGTATATGCTAGTTCATTTACAAAATTCGTTTCAGATAACGAGTACATAATCCAACCTCCGACACATTGGGGGGGGGGGGGGGGGGGG